>NC_057687.1:4616350-4766045 GCF_014466175.1 Vespula pensylvanica | reverse complement strand
AGAGAGAGAGAGAAAGAGAGAAAGAGAGAGAGAGATAGAGAGAAAGACAGAGAGAGAAAGAGACAGAAAGAGAGAGAAAGAGGGAATGAGTGAAAAGGGGTGAGAGAAGGGATGTACAGGTGTGACGGATTGTTCGCAAGCGTACGTTCCAAATGACATTTACAGGAGGACTTCGATAACGGTGGCATCCAATGTCGATTTAAAACTGGGAATCTGAATCGACATTTTTCCCAGATTGCTTCGAGGAAAACTACATACCTAGGTGGCATGAATGTAAACTCATTTATATCGATATTTATACTCGGTGTATATTTTCAACGTAATATATATTATATAAATGTTAATTTACGGTTAATTTTCTAACTTGCGTAATAATTCGATATCAGTGTGACAACTAGGACGATCGTTAAAAAGTTGGAAGAATCGAATCGGGAAACAATCGAATGAATCGTAAGCGCGACATTGGCTTTTTTATTCCCTTCGATTTCGCTTTAAAAAGGACGACTCGCGTAGGCGTTTATTTACATCCCATCACGCTCTTCCGTCTCTTCCGTTATTTCTCGAAAAAGGAACGGCCGAGAGAGAAAAAGGGAAAGAGGAGATGCGCACAGGAAATGGACGAAGCATCGTGCTACGCTAAGAGTTCCCGTAGGATGGATAGCATCAGGGGTTGTCCCTTTTTCGCGAGGCATCGAACGAACGATATACGAGTAACGTAAACGCGAAACGTAAACGCGAAATATTTCCCAAGGCCGAGAGAATCACTGCGATCCCTGGTGTGTGATAACTCAGGTGTCGCGAATAAGCTGACCCCTCTTTCGCCGAATGCAACACCCCTTTATGCAACAACGCACCCTCGACGATTCTACCCCTTGAAAGCTTTCCTCTTCTCTCTCTTTTTCTCTCTTTTTTTTCTCTCTCTCTCTCTCTCTCTCTTCTTTCTCATTCCGCCTCTTTCTCTCTTTCTCTCTCTCTTTGTCCGACAACGGCAGAGTCGGAATACATGTCCTACATGCCCGACGATTTAGCATTCTATCGTTTTACGGCACTCGTTAAACGCACCGCAAATTCGAATCCCGTGATGAAATCCCTATCTCTCTTTCTCTCCCTCTCTCTCTCTCTTTCCATCTATCTCTTTCTCTCTCTCTCTCTCTCTCTCTTCCTCTCTTTCTCTCTCTTTCTCTCTCTTTCTCTATTTCTCTCTTTCTACATATCCGCGTATCGTTTTCTCCCGTTTTCACATGACCGTGCATTCCGAGCGCGGTCGAAAGAACAGTGCTTTTTTGAAAAAACAGCTCGTATAATGCTCGCTCGACTCTTTCGAGATTTTTCACGTTTTTCCAACCTTCTCTGCTTTACCTCCACTCTTCATTCCTACGAGAAAATATTAAAATAAGTATTCTCTATTGTTGAGCGTTATTGCATATCACTTTTCAGACGAAATATTCTCTTTACGAGTTTATCGAATGAGAATGAACAGTTTTTTCGTTAGAGAGGTAGAAAGAGAAGGAGAAAGAGAAAAACAAAGAGAGAGAGAGAGAGAGAGAGAGAGAGAGAGAGAGAGAAAGAGTAGCCTCGAGCGAAGGAGAGTAGGTAAGAACTTTCACGAAAAGTAAAATGGTTCGCTTCATAATAAGAGAGAAGATGCAGAAGAGTATTATATTAACAACTGACCTCTTTTTTCCCTTACTCTCTCTCTCTCTCTCTCTCTCTCTCTCTCTCTCTCTCTCTTTCTCCTCCTTTCTCTCTCTTTTTCTCTTATTTGTGATACACAACATAACCAAGCTTCGTATTTAATTACCTAGAGAAGTAAGTACCGACCTTTCATCCGTTTGAGCGGAAGCGAATAACGATTTCTCGGAAGATATTAACGGATTTTCCGGGCTTGCATCGAGGATAAGAAGAGAAGAGGATCCTTTCCTCCTCCTTTCTCTTTCCTTATTTCCGAAGACGTTTACACGAGATGGCAACAGTGAGATAGTACTATAGTAGGGAGCTTGGAAAGAAAGGAGGATAGAATTTACGTGAAGGTGTCGTGGCTGCTCAACGCAGGAGGTCAACGTCGAGAAACGACGACGAGGAAGAGAACGTAAATTTACGGGTTCGAGCTAGTAGGAAAGGGTGAACGGAGAAATGAATCACGTCGGTGTATATCTGCATGTCCAGATAGCAGGGGAGGTAATTTTAAAATGCAGAATTTCCTCTTTCTTTCTCTTTTTATCTCCCCTTATTTCTCTTTCTCTCTTTCTATCTATCTATCTATCTATCTATCTATCTATTTATTTCGTACTTTAATGTACACGTGTTATCCTTCCTAGCTCGGAATGGAAAATTATTTTGTCGTCTTGACACCTGAAAGAGGGGTCCCGTGTGAAAAAGGAGACAAGAAAAAAAAGATAGGAACGCGCTAGAAGGGATGATGGCGTCTCTAGTAAAGAACTCGCGAACGATATGAAAAAGCGAGTTTATGGGAACCGTAAAGATTATACCGTGAAGAGTGCTCGAGTATGCTCCTTATTTCTAACGCCTTCTTCCTCGACTTCTTCTCTCACCGGTCAACGAGCATAGTCGACGTGTAACACATGTTTTATGGGAAGTTTCCTGTCAAAATGTCGAGTCTTGAAAATGATTTTTCCTTAAAAATCTACGACGTGTAATTTTTTAGTCTTTCATACGTGTTTTTAGGCAAGTAATATCTATAATATAATGAAATGAATATGAGTTATTGATTTGGAGTAAAACAAGAAATGGTATTGTTAAATATCGAAAAATCGGCTCATTGAATTGTTTGTAATCAATGCTAATTAACTCGCGCATCTTATCTATGAATACTTATGGAGAAAGACGTATATTGTGTTGAAAAAACGGGAAAGAGTAGGTAGGTATTCATGTGCTATTGAAAGAGATAAAGAGAGAGAAAGAGAAAGAGAGAGAGAGAGAGACACAGACAGAGAGAGAGAGAGAGAGAGAGAGAGAGAGAGAGAGAGAGAGATAGCTAGAGAAAAAGTACGAGAGAGTGAGAGAGAAGCAAACGCGCGGAAAGCAAAACGAAGTTCCACGTTAAATTAATGATGATATAGAACAAGGAATAGCGCGAGCGCGAATAAATTTTGCCGGTTTTGCGGAAGTGCTAAATGGAAAATTGTGTTTCCAAATGAAACGTTGCGAGGTGAAAATCTAATGGCATCTGAATTATGGCCGTATAAGAACACCGGCGGTACGCATAAATATTCGCGAAATGCCGAGTCGTGTATCATCGAAATAATTCGAGCGTGCCTAACGGGCTCCGTCCTGAAATCCGTATAATTTTCGAAAGAACCGGATTCTCTTTTTCTGTCTCTCTGTTTGTCTCTCGATCGACGTACGAGAGATCGGCGCGCGTTGTGTTCGCGATTCGAGCATTCGTTAAAGTCTGTACGTGAACGTGCGCGTTATTACCGCCGTTAACGAAAAACCGGTGAACAAAACGAAAAATATAAAAAAGCGAACAGGCTTGGTAAAAATAAAAACAACGAAAAAAATAGAGAGAGAGAGAGAGAGAGAGAGAGAGAGAGAGAGAGAGTTTGCGCGAGAGAGCGAGACGGACAGCAACGTCAGTCTCCGGTGCGTCAAAAAAGTGTGCAGTTCATGATATGAATTCGTGCGCGGAAATGTATGGTTAACAAAAACCGCGTAGATGTTTTAAATAAACCACCAGCGGGCATGCCATAAGCTACTCCGCGTGCCGTGGTGACTATTTTCCGAACCGAACGTGTGGATTAGCGGAACATGACCGCTTTAGGGGGGAGGTGATGGGGAAAAATTTACCCGAAATTTGCATCGAACTCGGCTCGACCCGGTAAAAATGCAAATTCCTGCGCGCATCGAGCGTGACTCGCTTAAAAAAGAAAAAAAAAAAGAAAAAAAAAAAGAACGAAAGAACGATGAAACGGCCAGAGGGACAGTGAGAGGGAAAAAGAAAGATAGAATAGAATGGGGAGTGATTGAGAGTGGGAAAGAGGGAGAGAAAGATAAAAATGCGTATCGGGCAAAAGATGGGTGTCCTACGATCTCTCTGCGAAAACTAATCGTCTCTCTGTCTCTTTCTCTCCCTCTTTCTCTCTCTTTTTCTCTCTTTCTTTCTCTCTCGTTCTCTCTGTTGACCTAGCCTTATCGCGTATATCGGGGATGAACGTTAGAGAAAAAGAACGGCAATCGTTTCTTTGATAAAAAATGTCTTATGGCTAATTAGTCGGATTTCACGGTAAACGCACAGAACGTAGAAATGGAGCACCTATCTCTCGATATCGTTGAACGTTCGTCGAGAGAACTTTAGTGGCGCTCGATTAAGTGATTTTCCCTCTTAAAAAGGCGCTCAACTCTCTCTAATCGATACGTTGCTGCACCGCGACGCAGTTTAGCGTGCGTGCATGCAATAAGAACTTAATGAGGCTACACGCACAGCATAAAGGCGCGCTGGTTATGGTTAACTAGGCCTCCATGTTTTATGGTCAAACGTGCCATATCTTTTTAATGTTTTTGCAATACCGTACTGCCCCCGTTGATGCATTAGTATACCGAGAATTTCACGACGCCGTTTCGCGGCACCGTAAAACATTAACAACATGCCATCCCGATTTAGTTTGCGAATTCCGATGCTCGAGAATCTTTTTCTAGATACATGAATAGCAATGTATACATTACACACACACGCGTGTGCGTTCCAATACACTCATTAGAATCTTATCCTTTCAAAATCTTTAAATCCTGACGATTTTAATAGGAACGCGTACGTTTTCATTGACGCATCTATAGTCTTTTCAATCTTTTATTTTTTGTCTTTTATCACATTCTTTCCTCCTCGGAAAAATAGAATAAACATCCCTGGATACAGTAAACGTCGTGTTCGGAGAAAACATGAAATGTAGGTCGCCGATAGACGTCATGTTCCATCGCGGGACCTTAACTGACAGACGTCATGTTCGCCAAAGTGTTAGGTAATGAAGATCGATGTGTAAAAAATTAAATCGACGAAAAAATAAATGGAAAAGAATGAGTAGAAAAAAAGGATAAAGAAAACAAAATACAAGAAAGAATTCGATCGCGATGTCGTCGAGATTAAAACGTTCGTTGAATCTCAGCCTCGAGGCGATCCTTTTATTTAAAATCGTTTATTCGACTTGACTCGAACAAAGATCAAAAGATCGACCTCAATTAATTCGAAAGAAGGAGATTCGAGTATAGTCGTTCATGTGCTATTGAGAAAAATAAAGAGAGGGGAGAAAAAGAGAGAAAGAGAAAGAAGAAAGAGAGAGAGAGAATAGAAAGAGAGAAAAAGAGAATCTAGCCGATGGACATATTTTTGCTTATACACTAGCGTGCATACATGCTCATAGATACATCTTACACACATACAGAAAAAGATCGCGTAATCTTCTCGTATGAAGCGATACGAAAGGTCAGCCTTCTACCTTCATTCCTCTATAAACTCACTCGAGCTACTCTTTCATATATACACATATACCTATTCGCTCGTCCAAGGTAGTACAATATAGTACAAACACAGATACGAAGAGACGAGCGAACGGGTCTCGAGATGATTGGGTGGGGAAAATGATAAAGAGTTTTCGTACAGTTAACTGGATCCTCGAGGACTAATAACTCTCGTACTGCCGAGAGTATACGAAAGTACGGTGTTGCAGGTAGAAGAAGCGCATTGTTCGTACGATACGATAGGTATGATATAACCACAGTTTTCCTTTTTCTCGAGAACGCAAGAGAGAAATAAGGCGTGTATTACGGTGGTACGGACCACCGAACTCTTTCCGATAGAACGTTTTGCGAAAGAGAACTCGGAAGGTGGTACCTTCGCTATCTGAATGCGCCATCGTCGACGGAAGGGCCATTCTATCGCAATATCCACACCGGTAATGGCCGTAAAGCCGAAGAGAAAGCGCCACCATGGACCGGTATAAGAAAAGAAAGAAAGAGAGAGAAAGAGAATGGGGGAAAGAGTCAAGGGAGCAGTTAGATCGCGGAAGCTCTTAAATTAGCAACGACGCAACGACGATGTGGTCGGGCGAAAGGGGGTTGTCGGTGAGTCAAGGGTGGTTGGGGAAAGGGGGTGGAGTGCTTTCGTTTCAAGTGCCGCAGTTTCGTACGGCCGCAACGTCCTAGTACCGCGCGGCTCGGTATCGAAAAAGTATAAACCAGTGGATATGCAAATGCCTTTAGAAAGCACTACCACCGATCGTGGTACTAGTAATGGTATTGGTGGTGGTAGCGGTGATGGTAGTGTTGGTGATACAGAGTGAGTGTTGTGGCCTGCGGAGTCCAACAGCGATGTCCAACGACGACGAACGACGACTTTGGCCTCGCATTCTCTTCCGGAATAACTTGCACCAAAATAGATGGATATATTTTCCTGTGCGTCAGTTTCCATAACTCATGCTTCCGACGTACGCACAAAGTACCATCGTTGTTGTATTTCCAACGAAGGCGTTGTAATATTTCTAGTATCAATGCTTTTTGACGTTACTTTCGTTCGAAGATTGGTGACATAGTTAGAATTTCTTTTATCTTAGCATTCTATGGCATCACAACTTTTTATTTATTTGACTGTTACTCAACTGCTACTGAGAGATGATTTCTTATCGACATTTAAAATAATTAATAGCCTTCGTGCGAGAATAACATTCGTAAATTCAGAGTCAATGTAGTTTACGAAAGAAGCGAGACAAGATAACAAATTATCATAATGTTTCTAACGTAGACATTTATTGAAATTCATCAGAAACGAACCGATCATTTTTTTCATTAGAGTATCTTTTTCTCGAACAACGTTCATTCATCGTAAGCAACGATACAAGGTGTCCTTCGTATTTCTCTTCTTTATGACTCGTCCGACACATGCGAACGTGGTCTTCATAGTCTTGGTAGTCGTCGACGACGTGGGTGGTAAAGTGTATCTCGTCGACGATAATTACCCGTACACGTCCGCGTTCTAGCCAACGAGGAGTACGGCTCGTATTCAGACACACGTCGCTTCCATATGCCGCCTAACGGCGTTCCTCTCTCCCTACCCTTCCTCTCTCACACTCTCACCCTCTCTCTCTCTCACTCTCACTCTCACCATCTCTCTTTCAATCCTCCCCTCTCCCTCGCTACCTCGTAGCTTGCTTCGTACCGCGAGGCAGCCTCTCTACGTTTATTAAATTCATTTATCTTCCATGAAAATCATGTTTGTAACATGTACCTCTCTAATTGGACGCATTAAAAATAATTTTACGGGAACGCACCTTAATATGCGAGTGCTTGCATACTTGCCAGTCCACTCTCTCTCTCTTTCTCTCTTTCTCTTTCTCTTTCTCTCTCTCTCTCTCTCTTTCTCTCTTGCCTCTTCAACTCTCCCTCTCTTTTCACCATTTCTCTTTCTCCATTTATCCTCTTTTGCAAGAGGTGGAGGTACTTAGCCGCTCGAGGTTGGCTCACGCATTCGCGGAAACGCGTTGTGCCTGAAAGCTCTCGCGCGTACAGTAGCAAGCGAGCGATTACGGTAGTGCTCTCTTGCCTTTGCGTATATATTTAGCAGGTACTACGTACATCCGGATGATACATATTTATGATGGGAACGTGTGTACTGAGTGGCTGAATGTGTGCAACTAAACAGGGGATGCGCGAAACAGGCTTCGCGTAAAAGGGAAGAGAAAAGGGATGGGGTTTGTAGAAGGAGGACGAACAGAAGGAGACGAGAGGGTGGATTCTACGGAAGGGATTATTTACCAAGCAAATAATGCGACGGGCTTCTAAATGGCGATGACAGTCCTGAGAGCGTGCGACTAATCTTATACCTTTGAATTTCCCACCTCGTCCTCAACATCGTTGTAGTCCAATATCTACGAACTATTCTTTTCTCTTTTGAGATATTACTGAAATTAGAAAAAAATCATGTCCATGGTAGAGGAACGAAAAAATTGTTTTCAGACGATTACGAACTCGTACGAATTTCGATTAGAAACTCGTAAAATCTGAGAATAATACCCGAAGCTATTTTCCGAAGCGAAACATATTTTAAAAAGATTGGACCTCTGTATGTCGGACAAACGTTGAAGCAGCAAACACTGTCGGAATATCCATGTAAGTAATGAAAGTGAGTTTAGCGTGTATACGCGACGGAGGCGGCGGTGTACGTTTCTTTGACAGCCGCGGAACGCAACAGGTTGGTAAATACTTAAAATTCGCGATTGTATCGCGCATTTTCAGGAGGAGTACGCTCCGTACGCGCTTTTCGAATTTCCTTAAGCGAGCCGGAAAGCAACGCGATTTTTATACTTGCTCGGTCGCAGAGGATGATTCGTTTTTTAACATTCGAGATTTTACTTATTTTTCCTCGTAAAAAACAGAGACACGATTAAGAATAATGAATTTAAAGTCTTATTTCGTTTTGAATTGGACAAAAGAATTTGCATTTCTTATAAATTTAATTTTTTCTAACCGATCGCAACCCCTTTATCCTTAGTCGGCGTTCTCTTTTACCGTTTCATCTTATTCTATGTAACGACAGATGTCTTTTTCAGTAGATACTTCTCTCGAGGGTGGAAACTTTTTTACGGGGTAGTACGATATTTGCCTTGGAGCTCCGTTTCTGTTACGCTCGGGCTCACTCGTTGGAATTTCTTCTTTGGAATTTCTCTCGTATCTTGGTTCAACCCAACCCCCATTTATAGTTGAGTTTATTCGTGTCTTTTTTTCTTAGTACCTACCCGCGAAAGTTAACGCTGGAACTTTACTCGCTTCATTTTCCATAGATCTCACTTTAACGTCTTCAGTTGTTAATTCACCGAATTCCAAATTTCCCTTTTCTTTCAAAACTTTTCCAAAAGGATTAGACAACTCGACTTTGACGATCTACAAAAACGAACGATGATCTAGCGATCGAACAATGAAAAGATACAAAGAAAAATAAAACAAAACATAAAAAAATACAACAATAGATGGATAGAAGCGAATGAAACGAGAACGAATTCGGCACTCGATCCTACC
Source organism: Vespula pensylvanica (assembly GCF_014466175.1). Taxonomy (NCBI): domain Eukaryota; kingdom Metazoa; phylum Arthropoda; class Insecta; order Hymenoptera; family Vespidae; genus Vespula; species Vespula pensylvanica. The sequence goes on along the minus strand of NC_057687.1, from coordinate 4,757,024 downwards.
TTTTCGAAGCGACGAGCATGCTTCGTAAGCGATCGAAATATGCGATAGCTTTGCTCGAAGCCAACGAGTCGGCTAATCGAGATACACTGCCTATGTCGCATCGTCCGCTAAATCCATCGTATAAATCCTATAAAATACATCGAACACTCGATACTGCCATCGGCTTCTGCGAGATACGAGAGCGTTTCTTTTCGTCGGATGATATACGTACGAATTCGGTTAAAAATTCGATAATAATTTTCATACGCGACCTTTGTATATCGTTCGCGTTGACGGACGTCAACGACGAAACCATCGGGATGTTTGTAAAAGGGAAAAGAAAAAAAAAGGGAGAGAGAGAGAGAGAGAGAGAGAGAGACAGAGACACAAAAAAAGGTCGATCAAAATGCTCTAGTAAATCGAACGCTCGGAGACAGTGACCGCTCGTGGTGTCCAACTGTATAAAAAGCCACACGCGTTGCGGGGGATGCTAATGCGGAGTTCGAGTATACGGGACGAGTATACGCGTTATGAAAGCTTTTAACGACTTTTGACAGAAAACTGCGGCGAAACGTCGGTACGCGCTCTCGCCAACCTTGTAAATATAAACCGCACTGACAAGAGAGAGAAAGAGAGAGTAACAGGAAAAAATACAGGCGTGCAGGAGGCTAAGCAAATTTCCACATTTTGTTCTCTTCCCTTACGCTTTTGTTCTCACTCTTTCTCTCTCTTTCTCTCTATCTCTATCTCTCTCCTTTTCGCTCTTTTTTTAACGTAAACACTGGATCGAGCAGAAACGAGAGGAGTGGTCAGTGGTAGTCGGATATATATATATATGTACACACCCATACATATATATAGTGAAAAGTGTCCTTTGGATGTGGATGGTAGAGAGAGGAAAGAAGAAAAATAATAGAAGGACGTATTGCTCGTAGTATTACGAAAATTTTACGAATACCAGACTCTATTTCTTTTTCCTTCTCTCTTTCTCTCTCCCTTTCTCCCTATCTCTCTCTCTTTCTCTCTGCTTCCATGTAGTTAGAGGATTTTAATGTGTGTCTGCGTAAGGTAATTCGTATGGTTGGTTGTTTGGAAGCGAGAAGGACGTTAGGGATCGCAAAAGAGAGAGAGAGTCTTTCTGTCTGTGAAAGAGAGAGAACGGAAATGGTAGATGCATACGTGTAAAGAGAAATAGAGAGAGAGTGGTCTCTGGAGCGTTGGAAGTAGATTGGAGCATCCTGACACAGCGACCGTTTGCGTTGCGTCGCACGGTATTTAGAGCTTTAATGCGAAGCAGACTGAAACGTGGACCGGACTTGTGTAGTCGAGCTCGATGGAGTGAGCGGGGTAATGAATAGGGTGTTAGCGAAACACGATGTAACTGCTAACGTTGAAGCGGCCAGGCCGCACGTACATAGAAGCTGCGTCCAGCAAGCTACGCGACCAGTCACGCGCACCTACCTACGCGTAAACGAGTTCGAATCGCATTTAAACCGCGGCGGCTCAACGTTTCTGCTTTCCGACTCCAAGAACAGGACTAACTTCGTTCCTCTGTATCGTTTCTCCTTTTTCGACCGACCTCGAATACCGGATTATCTTCCTAATGAAGAGAGAGAGAGAGAGAGAGAGAGAGAGAGAGAGAGAGAGAGAGAGAGAGAGAGAGAGAGAGAGAGAGAGAGAGAGAGAACGGATAGAACTTAATCGAGTGTCTTTCCGACGGAAAATTACACTCCCCGAATTTAGTTTCTATATGCTTTAGTCAAAGTAATCGTAGTGCGGTATTTTTTATTAATTTTGAAAAATAAATTTAATAGTAGTGTAATGCGTCATTTAACTTTAATCGAAGTTCGATTAAGTTGCGAATGAAAAGGGAACAGGTTTAAGTAGTTCGAGTTAATGCTTGGTCAGACAGGAATGGAACTGAACTAGAAACAATTAGAAAGCTGGTACGTATGTATGTGCACGTGTTTCTTTTTCTTTTCTTTCTTTTTTCTTTTTTTTTATTCGTTGAATTAAAGTACCAAATAAATTACTGTACGTTTCCATACGTGACAGTTCGAAGATTTGCATATGTGTTATATGCATATATACAACAAAAAAGAAGGAAATAAATGAAACGGACAAATAGTTTCAAGCGATGGCTTATCATTTTGTGGTGTGTGTATATATATATATATATATATATATATATATATATATCGATAATATGCCAAGCAAATATACGCATGCTCGTGTTTTAAATACATAGTTATGCGTGAGCGATTTTTTATATGCGAGCTACTTCACTCGTACGCAGGCGTACTCGCCTCCATACATAATACTTGTCTTATCGCGTATGCACGATAGTCGAGGAAGCCCTCCCACTTTTCTCAACAAAGTCGGTATAAATAATTCAACGATCGTCAAGCCAATGCGTTCATGTAACGGGGCCATTGGAACCTTAGATCTCTGTCGGACTAGCGACGTTTCGAGTATGCAACTATGGATAACAAGTTTTCTACGGTGTATAACGGTTATTATTCAATAATCATTTCACCCGGGAACAACTAACGAAGGATTTACTAACGCCATGGCAAACCTGAACGACCAGCTCCAATGCCATTATAATTTTCACTGCACTCGCGTCATTTTAGAGAAGGGGAAAGAGAAACAAAGAACCCTTTATCGTATAGCCAACGTGAATTTCAATTAAAAATTAAATTCGAACTGCGATCACATTTTTACGTATCGCATGGAGTAGAAAATACGAGCCTTTGTGAATCAACAAAAGAAAGAGAGGGATAGAGAGAGAGAGAGAGAGAGAGAAAGAGAAAGAAAAGAGAAAGATATTAAAAAAAGAAAAAAGCAAGTGTTGGAGAATTAAAAATTCCCGGCTTAGTGCGAAGAATCCTTATTTCTATTTGAAACTTTATTACAGAAACAGAGAGAAAGAGAGAGAGAGAGAGAGAGAGAGAGAGAGAGAGAGAGAGAGAGAGAGAGAGACAGAGTAGGATAAAGTGTCGGTGATGTGAGAGAGAATATAAACGAGGAAACGTTGATGGTTCGTCAAGCGGTAGTTGGTACGCTTCCTTGGGGATAGTAACGAAGGAGGAATAAAATGTTGGAGGACTTTTCGAGGCGTGGACTTTGGGTTAAGAGAAAAATGTGTCCTGGTTTTGCTGGCTCCGAGGGTAAAAAGCTATGATAATAGAGGCATAAAGAGGGTCTGGGGTTATTTCATAATTACAGACTGTACTTAGACGCGCGTGCATTATGCCCTCTCTCTCTCTCTCTCTCTCTCTCTTTCTCTCACCTATTTCACCTTTACTACTCTCTTTCTCTCTCTCTCTCTCTCTCTCTCTCTCCCCTCTTTCTCTCTTTTTCTTTCTTTCTTACTCGTAGTGTACTGGTAGTTACTTGTAGGTACATATATTCGTATTACGAAATTAAGGGCACAGACTTGCGATAGTAGCCGAGAGAAATCCGGCGAGAAAAGCGGAACCTTCTATTCTTCCCATCGCCTACATTCATTCTTGGCGACATCGTTACGCCTATTAGCGGGTTATGGGATTTCTTCTTAATTAAACATACAGCGGCTTTCGCGAAGTTAGCCGGATCTTTTTGGCGCTTTCGTACTTTCCTTCCTTCTTTCTTTCTCTATTTCTCTCTCTCTCTCTCTCTCTCTCTCTCTCTCTCTCTCTCTTTTCTCCCTCGCTCTTCTCATCTCCCTGTTTTTGCGTGGAGAAAGAAACTCGATCCCAGGACTAAGTTTCTTCCTGTTTCGTCCAGCTTATCGTATTCGGCCCTTCCCACTAAGATATTCTTCCTCGATTTAATTTCGCAGACGAAACTTACCTCCGAGTTCTACTTGGTCTTCCTTCGGATATGTCGCATCATCTTAGATCCGAGAGAGAAAGAGAGAGAGAGAGAGAGAGAGAGAGAGAGAGACCATACTCGAATTACTAGTCCTTATCGTTCAGTAAAGCGAAAGAAATAGAAAAAGTAATTCGAGACAAGATCATCGTAAAGAACAAATAATGTGAAAACTAAGGAAATTTCTTTTCCTTTTTTTCTTTTTTATTTTAAATTAGTGCGACTAAGTATCCAGATGAAAGACTTTCTCTATCGAGTCTCTTCCAGTTCTCTTTCTGTTTCTGTCAATTTTCTAGTACATCGATTCGATGTTTGTAGGCTTCGTATTCTGAGAGTTACCATGAGGCTTAGAAGACGTTCCTACAGTCGAGATTCTAGCCGCTACCGTTGACACAAGGCATACGGTGTATAAGCGTTCCTATAACCGACGCCGTTATGTATACCGGGTTGTGGGTGAGCACACAATGAGGCCGGTGCGTACACACGTTTCACCCGTATACTCCTAACGCACACCCCTAGTCTACACCCCCAACGTGCGCGTCTTCTTGCTTGTACTACTTGCCTTGTGTACACTTTGTGACGCTCGTAAAACTTGGTAGGGGACAGGTAAGCACTTGTCTCACCCCTTCTTCAACGTTCACCCTCTATGTATACACACACATACATACATACACACATGAATGTGTATATATATATATTATATATAATATATATTATATATTATATACAATATATAATAATATATATAAATATATAAATATAATATATATAATATATATAATATATATTATATATATATATATATATTTGTGCTCCAGCGAACTTGTACACCACGTTGATCTATCTTTTCCTTACGATTTTGTTTACCTAGCTTGCGTTTCTTTTCTTCTCTCTTTCTCTCTCTCTCTCTCTTTCTCTCTATCTCTCTCTTTCTCTTTCTTTTTTGCTATCGATCATTTAGTAATTGGTACATATTCGCCCCTCGCGTTACTTATCCTACTTCGTATGACGAACAAACGTTCGAAAGATCGGTACTCTCGCAAAGACAAATGCCGACGTTCATTAATTTCATACCCTTTCCCTTAACTTTCCCGTTTGTACCATCGATCGAGCGGACGAGACGACCGCCCGACGGCCCGACGACAGGTTAAGGAGGTTCAAGTGCGCTTTGAAAATCGATGCCACTAGTACCGCTTAAGGGGTGAGAAGACAGAGAGAGAAAGAGAGAGAGAGAGAGAGAGGAACTACTAGAGCACCACTTCGAGAACACCTTGCCTATTAAACCACGGTTTTGTGTGACATTTTCCCGTAGACTCTGGATACCACGAAGGAGCGATTTCACGAAGGGTCGAACACTTAGGATTTTGGCATACCTTGGCTATTCGCTTATGTAGAAAGTCTGTTGAAATTTTGAAATTCGTTATATCAGATTTAATAGGGTAGATAAGAGAAAGTTATATTTTTTATTTTTAACACGGAGATTTCACTCATATATGAATTAATTCCAGATTGTAGGAAGTTTAAAAAGTAATAGGATCGTACAATATGTCGGACCCGTCGAAATACATACAACACGGAATATCCCATTAGATCGTCGCTTTTAATTATCTTCGATATAAATATGATGGGTCATTCGTTTGTCTCTCATCGCGTCATGCCATTCAAAAGAAGTCTAACTTTCAAGAATTTACTTTGGAAAGTTTCATACTTATTCGTAACTTTCTTCGTTAAGCGAACAGGCTATAAAATTAAAATCTGCTTCACATGGTACGATCTACTAACTTCAAACGGTTCTCTGAAGATTAATAGAGACGATACAAGCTCGCGATAAGTCGTATCGTAAAAAAAAAAAGAAAAGGGAAAGAGAAGAAAAAAGTGGAAGGAATGGAGAAAGAAAAGGGAAATACGAACGGTGACCTTACGGTAGGGAAGATAATGATAAAAATATGCGTGGAACGCGATACTTTAAATTGTCGCACTATGTATTTCGGACTTTCCAAGAGGCAACAGTTTTGAAATTGGAAGTAACAACTTCTAGACTCGAGAACACGAACTCTTGACATTCCTGATGATAAGGACAAAGAAAAATTTTCTTCTTTCATGATCTCTTCTGAAAAAAATTACATTTTACCGGATTATCGCGAATAGGCTACCGTCCTTTTAAATGTAAAACTCGATATTTCCTTAAATTACAATCGTGAGTAGACGGATATACGTACGAAGGCGAAAATTCTCTCGATGTCGTCGCGATATGACAATTATCTTTGACACGAATTTCATTTTGCGCCTGCGACACGTACGAATTCAGGTTGGCTATGGGTCTCGGTGAAAGGAGACGAGAAAAATTCAGAGAATCTGGCTCTCGATGGAAAGCCATCGAATGCATCCGTACGGATGGATGCTGACAACTATTATTCGACGGTGCGATATACATCTTCGATTCGATTGATCGACCGTGAAAATACCTTCCCGCTACGACTTTAGCATCTTGAAAATTTATTTACATATTCGCTTAGATTCACGCTTAATCTCGCTTTTACTACATCATTTTTAAAAGATTGATCTTACGTTATAGAGATTTCCTTTTGTAGACAAATGGAGAAAAGGAAACGAAGAGAAAATCATGGCAGAAATAGACGAAATAAATCCCAATTAAATGTCCTTGTACTTCTTGAAATTGATATTCTTAAAAGATAGACAGAGAGAAAGAGAAACAGAGAGAGAGAGAGAAAGAGAGACGGAACGTAGAACATTTAGAATTTCCAACTATCTCTTTCTTCCGTCCTTTCTCTCTCTCTCTCTCTCTCTCTCTCTCTCTCTCTCTCTCTCTCTCTTTTTCTCTCTTTTTCTCCCCCTCCCCCTACTATGTGAACAGAATACGGAGAAATAACGGAAAATCTAGGTAAGATGCCCCTACCAATTTAATTACGTAGAAATTCCCAGCTTAGCTATTATCGGATGGAAGAGAGTGGAAGCGGCTTGTGACGCCATACCACTCTTGTAGTTTCATGGGGGTTTACTTGAACCAGCCAAGCAATTAGCATTCGGTGTTATATGCAGATTCTCACGGTTGGCGAGAGTGAGAGACTGAGATAGCTTGAGATAGGTGAAAGGAGAATCGGGGAAGGTTTGGCGACGGGACTAAGAGAAGAGAGAGGATTGAAAGGAGGATAGTAAGGCTACTGGTGGAAGAGGAAAGGGAATACAAGCTGTTTGTTCATTTGTCACAGGATAATCCCTCTGCACACATCGCATAAAGATGTTGCATATGCCTCTCCTGCTACCGCTATCGGTACGAACACCTATCCCTAGTCTTTCTTATTCTCCCTCTCATTCTCTCTCTCTCTCTCTCTCTCTCTCTCTCTGTCTATATATATATATATATATATATATATATATATATCCTTCCCTTTTCATATCCCTTACATTTCCAACGACTTCGTGCACACGAGCAATACAAATAAGGAATAGATATTAATTCAAAAATTCACAGCCGCCATTAAATCAGTCAGAAAATTTTACAAGATATATAAATAGAGTTAATTAGATAAAAAGCGACATGTTGTGTTTCAAGAGATACGTATATATCATGCAGGAATTTTATATAGAAACGAGGAGATTTTGCATACAGGAAAAAAAAGAAAGAGGGGTAGAGGGAGAGAAGAAGAGGGAGAAAGAGAGAGAGAGACAGAGAGAGAGAGAGAGAGAGACAGAGAGAGAGAGAGAGAGAGAGAGAGAGAGAGAGAAAGAAAGGGAACAAGAAAGAGAGAAAAAGAAGAGAGTGGAGAGAAAGAAACAGGCAGAATGCTTGTGAATTTTTTCCATGAAGTATGGCATAATAATTATAATACCTGATAATTCTATTTGAGTATATTCTTACGTGGCACACGTAGGGTAGGCATGTCACGAGAGCTCTTAAAATACGTTTCGAGCGGCGGGCTTTTTGCTGTTTCTACTTCCTACCGTCGGACCATGCCAACCAGTGGAAACGAGTATTCTTGACACAAAGAGAAGCGAGTAAGGTGAAATGCTTTATTTTAACTTTCTGCCGCATGTACAACGTTATGCGTCATATTACACGTGGCGGTAGTGAGAGTGAGAGAGAGAGAGAAAGAGAGAGAGAGAGAGTGACGCGATGAGGGAAGGATGGGAAAGTGGCGAAAGGGTTGAGAGGGGTAGTGAGCGAGTTGGGGGTTGCGTTTCATATTCATTACATCGGTAGCTATTTGTCACAGACTCGTATCGCGCTGAAATACTGGTCGAGATAGGCGACGTCCCTCGTTGCATTGTTAAAATGCCGAGAGAGTGAAAGAGAGAGAAAGAGAGAAAGAGAAAAAGCTCTTCCCTAAGAGAAAAAGAGAGAGAAAGAGAAAGAGAGAGAAAATAATAGCCAACGGCGATCATCGGTCATGCGTCCGGTATTACTGCCTAGTTACTGAATCCAATGAATCGTATGAAATGCATTAAGAATTGGCCTGCTCTAATGGTATATTCTTTCTCTCTCTGTCTCTCTCTCTCTCTCTCTCTTCTCTCTCTCTCTCTTTTTCTATCTCTATCTCTTTCGTTCTCACACACTTTTTATTTTCGTATAATCCCGAGTAATAAAATACCGTAGTTCGTGCTAGAGAAATTATGCCGACAATAAAACCCTCTACCGAAGCACCTTCATCGCTTTCATTTTTTCGCAGTTTTTCCTTTCGTTTTGGCAGCCCGTAAAAGCAGAAAGAAGATCATCTTGTGCGAGAACACGATTGCTAGCATCGTATTAGACGACGACACGACGAAAGATTTTTCGAACGGCTTAGAGGCCATAAATCATGCCCTCGTTAAGAGGATTCCAAATAAACCGATCGTATCGCGAATGAAGTATCTCGCGCGCGACGAGCTACACGGATTTATTTCGTCGGTGTTCGCGCGATTACAGAGTCGAATTAGTTGCAATCGCTACGTCCTACCAGAGCTAAATCGATCGAAGAAGAGAGTACGGTGGGCGGTCTTTCCGGTGGAATTTCCAAAGGCGCGAGATTCGAAATCGCCAGCGATATATCGCGCGCCTTGCACGGCTTAAACTGACTGATGTTGACACTATCGGACGGAGAAGGCTGATTTATATTTATATATTCGGCGATTATGCGCGTTACGTTTGCGCGAGTTAGATAGTCTAAAATGATATTTACGTAGCATGAAAGGAAAACGAGTATGGACGTGTTCAGCAGTTATATATGTAGCTGGCAAAAAAGCGGTGTATTTAATGTACGATAAACTGGGAGACATTTTGATTGGGTTCTGGAAAATTACGTAGCATTCGTTTATAATAATTTTCTATCTCTTTGTCGGGTGTACAAAATAATAAGTATAATTAAAATAATAAAATAATAATAATACTACCACTACCACTACTACTACTACTACTACTAATAATAATAATAATAATGATAATGATAATGATAATAATAATAATAATAATAATAATAATAATAAATTATACACTTCGTTTCCGATGTAAAAAGAGCAGAGGAATAATTTCGTTCGCGAACGAGCACGTTTCTACTGGTAGAAAATATTAAATAAAAAGAGAAAAAATAATTTGGGAAAGAGCGAACACTCGCGATATGCTTGGTATCTGCGAACACAAGCACGATGCGAAGTCCGTGTGTCACGCTCTTCGGAAGGGTGGCGAGAAGAGGGGGTAACGGGAAACATCGAGGTCGAACAACGCTCTACAGGAAACGGCGTTCTCGAGGGAGGAAGCCGGGTGTTAAACGCAACATTTTTCAACAGATAAGTCACGTATGTTTAATTATGTATATTACTAGCCGCGGGAATGAAAAGCAGAGCATGAGTACTACCCTCGTTCGTCGTTCGTAGCACCCTACCTTTCTTTCCATCTCTCTGTCGCCATCATGAAATTTTTTCTCAAGCTTCTCCAACGAAAATACAAACCTCCGTTGCTATATTTTATTTTAATTATTAATAGAGAGTGTGCGTGGCCAATAGCAATTAGGCACACCCCAGGAGAAATGCCAAATTCCGTGTTGGTGGTGACTAGCAAATGGCAGTCACCGTCATCCCCTCTTCTTACTCCCCTATATTCAACGTTGCGCGTTCCAATTTTTCGTGTCGACCAAAGCCAAGGTTGCGAGAAGAGTGGCAAATAGTTTTCTCCTGCGCATAGAAATTTTGCGAACGAGTGAGAGAACGTCAGTGAGATTTAAAATCCTTTTAATTAAATCTCCACGATTTTCGTTAATGCTTAACCGACCGAAAGAGAGAGAGAGAGAGAGAGAGAGAGAGAGAGAGAGAAAGAGAGAGAGAGAGAGAGAGAGAGAGAGAGAGATCTTGGAACGCGAAAACAACGAGTTCGTTAGAATTCCTTAAAGTACGAAGAGAAGCACTGAGGATTCACGGGAAATCCTTTTACGGTATCGTGAACATTTCTCAGCTCGTGCCTCGATTTTTAGAGAGAGAGAGAGAGAGAGAGAGAGAGAGAGAGAGAGAGAGAGGGAGAGAGAGAGAAAATGAAAGAAAAAGAAATAGAGAGATAGAGATAAAGATAGAGAAAAAGAGTGAGATACTTCGATAAAAAGTAAAAATTTGGCTAGGCCGTCGATGGTATTCCTTTCACGTCTGGCCTTAATAACGATCGTGTTCAGAGATAATGGAACACGAAATAAAATGAAGAAGAGAGAAATAAAATAAAATAAAATAAAATAAAATAATAATTATAATAATAACAATAATAATGATCATAACAATAACAATAATAACAATAGCAGTAGAGATGTAGTAGGGGAAAGATAGGGGCTGCTGGGCTTGCGCCTACGGTCATCGTCGACGATGGCGCTTTGTCGGAACCTGCTTGTTCGCCTGCCTGCTCGTTGTCGCCTCGCTTTTAATAATTAATATCATTATACGCGCTCGAACGGTCAGAAGCAAAGCGCGCGCGCTCACGATGCCAAGCATCGTGTGCATGTGTTATCTTGGATGGCTCACTGTTTACGACTGTTTAGCCGCGCTCGCTCGCGGCAGATAGGCAGATAATATGGCCGACGTATATTCTGAATGTACGCTTGTGGTAGCAATAAAACTAACTCAGTATAAAAACTTTTCCCTTCTAAGCCGGTTTCTCTCTCTCTCTCTCTCTCTCTCTCTCTCTCTCTCTCTCTCTCTTTGCTTTTCTCTGCTTCTCTCTCTGAATCCTTTTCTATCCTTCTCCTCATTTCTCTCTCTCTCTCTCTCTCTCTCTCTCTCTCTCTCTCTCTCTCTCTCTCTCTCATTTTAGCTCTCTCTACGAGCATTAGCTCCCTTACCACTGGTGAATAATTACGATAGCACAACTTTTATGTACGTCGCTGGATATAACGTGCAACTGTTAGATTTATTTTAACTTCGATCATCCACTCCTCGGATTATTTTGTGTTATTTAAAGTTCTAAACTCAATTTTGGAAGAGATGAACGATTGCAGATGTAAAAGATTTTATTGCAATGATTTATAAATGTAATTAAATTATTAATATTGATCATATCACTTCGATCTCTTTTTCTTTTCGTTTCTTCCTATCTAGGATCCGATTTTCTACGAACATGAGGAATAATATATCGGTCGGCAGGATAGGAGAGAAGCAAAAAAAAAAATATTATCGACTTTTGGTGTTTCAACTCGAAAGATAGATTACCGAAGATTACACGTAATTTCGCTCGGCGGACCGATACACCGCCGATGAATATCGCTGCTTAATCTGCATTTTAACGAGGACGAAGGTTACGCTGAAATCATGTATACCGTACGCCGGTGACATAGAAAAAGATTTTCATGCTTCGAATAAATTGAAATATTCAACGATACGCGGGCGCGCTTAGCGGACCTTCTACGAAACAACGAGTCTTCCATAATTCAACGTTTATATATCGTTCGAAAAGAGATTTCTTCGTGTATACGATCGAGTAGTGCGTGAAACTATCAGCTCCTTCTTCCTCTCTCTCTATCTTCTTTCTCTTTCATTTATTTCGATTTAAATCACCACGCCTGTGTTGAAAGATCGAATCGTGATCTATAGTTCAACACGGAATTTTGATATTTCGAGCGTGTTATACGTGTACGAGAGATGACTCGAAAATTTTGAGACATCTTGCAGGAGAGATCGGAATTCTTTGAAGAAAAGTGGCTCGTACAGTTTGCATTCGAATAATCGTAGTCGCGTTAATGCAATGTGAATAAGGCTCACGCGCAACGTTATAATTCAAAGGGCGATATCTATCCATTCTATCGTATGGAATGCTTGAGGAAGAATTAAAAATTAAAATGAAAACCTCGATAAGGACATAATCAATCACAGACACAGTATAGTGCAGCTGGCCGGTAAATCGCAAGTTACGAAGTCGAATCGAGTCGAGCCATTATTCGCGCCATTTTCCTTGTTGTTAAATGCGTGCCAAGCCAAGTGTACCCGAGAACTCGTAATTCTAATGCATATTCTGACTGCCTGTGACATAAATAAGAAAAGGTTCGAAACGTAAATGCGAAGTTTTATGACTTGACCGTTGTCGTTCGTCGTTGGAGCTTACCCTCTAACAACCCACCCTCTTAGGATGAGTTAGCACACGTAGACTTCGTTAAGAAAAAAAGTGCCTTTACGACGGAACCGATTCTCGACTGCGTTAATGCTTTCTCATAACTATACCCTATTTTTGTATCGATCAAACTCAACTCGTGAGTTAGCATCGATTCTCTTCTCTTTTCTCCCCTATAACATCGCGACGATTTATTCTCAAGGAAAATTCCCGTTTGTTATCGCGCGCGAAGAGAGCAACCCTCCATCACGATTCTCTTATAAGACGGAAGAGAGGGGGGGGGGGAAAGAGGAAGAGAGAGAAAGGAGAGAGAGAGAGAGAGAGAAAGAGAGAGAGAGGAAAAAAGGAATCGAGTTCTGGCGTTGCTTGAAAAATTCATATTTTTCATTCCGTCAAAGCGCGAAGACAAATAAAGGGTATGCGCCGAAAAATGAAGCTTTCGGACAGGGGGATATCTCCTGGCGAATTCACAAAGCCGAAATGCGACGCGACTCGCACGCAATGCTAGGGATTGGAAAGAAAAGAGAGGAAAACCGAAAGAGGGAGAGAGAAAGAGAGAGAAAGAGAAAGAGAAAGATAGAAAGTCCAGAGACGAGTTATTTCATTCACGGATTTCCCATAAAATCAGGGTATCGAGAGGTTGGTGTCGCGCATTTAATAATGCAGACGCCGGATGTTCGTAGCTTGGTCCAGACTAGGCAAGTGGGTAGCCAAGAGGGTGGTGGGACGAGGGGTGAAGAGTGGTGAAAGGGAGGAACCGGGTTAAATATTTCACGACGCATTTCCGCCGTTCCGCCGGTAGGGTGAGCTTCGCGAATGGGTCCAGAAATAGGCGGAGGATAGAGACAAAGAAATATAGTACAATTTCGTGCGGGCAGATTCACCCGAACGAATATGGATTTGTGAACGCTAACGCGTGCGCGAGTGCGCGCACCCAATATTTCCAATTTCATAATTGATAAAGAGATTCTACAGGAGAGGAAACCGGAGGTGCTTACGTTCTCGCTATACCGCGTAGATTTATATCGACCTTCGACTTCACTGAATACAAATCATTTTCATCAAGATCAGAATTCATATTCGTATATAAATATCTCACGATAACTTATACGATTTCGCATGAATTTAAATAATTTTTTAAGAATCACAATTGACGATCGTTCGTTCTTGACAAAGAGAGCAAAGCTTTAGCGATTTTCTCGAAGGTAAAATACTCGTACACGTGCTCTTTAAAGATACTTCACTCTCTTTCTTTCTCTCATCCACAGGAGCAGCGGCGCAACCATTAATATAATGCCCCTTAACCTTACGAACGGTAAGGTGGATCGTGTCGGGGGTGCTTTGTTGCGCTATGGCTCGTAATAAACGCGATCCGTTTCCCGGCAGTTGCTCACGTGCACGAATAGCTTTATAGATCTCGTCGCAAAGCCCTTACAGACTCGTCGTTGCTATTTTATACACCAAGAGCTAGCTCCGACACGCTATTCGCCTCCGGTAATATCGACCGACGGAAAGGATCAACGGGGATCGTTCGATTCCTTCTCACCTTACCCCTTCTTACCCCATCGTACCATCCAACCCCTTACCACGTTTTCCTTCGACGATAGAGTTACGTCTTCGTTTACGATCGACTTACCATCTCTCTTTCTCTCTCTCTCTCTCTCTATTCCACTCTCCTATTCTCTCACTTTCTCTCTCTCTCTCTCTCTCTCTCTCTCTCTATCCTCCTATCTAACGTCCTACCCTCGTATATATGTACTATGTACATAAGTATACATATATATTGGGTCACTCGGCCGACTGTTGGGCCGAGCACGCTCGTGGTCGTCGGATTAAATTACGAATTAGTCCATTATCCAAGTAGCGCGCTCGATGATGACAAGCAAACATCTCAATACGATCGGCAATGATCGAAGCGCGTAATGCAAGTTGCGTCAGAGAGTGGATCGTTCTACGAATGGATAATGGATATACGAGACGGAAATGTCAATAGGGTTAGTTACCGAAAAGCAAGTCGATTTTCGTTCATTGGTCAAAGGTTTCCCTGTTTCTCTCTGTCCGAATACTTGTATTGATCGTCCAAAATGTAAAAACTTTCTCGTATTATCTTTCGTTTCGTTTCGTTTTGTTTTTCTCCTTTTTTTTCTCTCTTTTTTTTTTTTTTTAAGGATAGCTAAGTAACACGGCACTTCTAACGCGAGGTCAGACAAGAATTACTACAGTCTGTTCGTACATTGGAAGGTACATGTTTCGAGAGAAAAGAGGATTATGCTTGCCAAGACACTTTTCTTGGCAGAATCGAAACGTGCCCGTGGACGGATGCCGCTTTGGTGCAATCGATAAATCGCGGGAACGAATGAGAAGGGTCGCTCGAATGAAAAATCTCGGAATCCACTTGGATATTTATATGGTGGCTCGACTACGCCAACGATCCCCGATGGTCGTGCATGTGGAAAAGTAGATTATCATTTTTCCTATCTGTGGATGGTCACGGTATTGCTTCGACACACGACAACGAGTTTCATGGATTTCTCGGTTGGTCGTTGATCTCTAGGAGTGATAATTCGCTTAGCTTTTTACGAGTGCAACTCAAAAACGGGGACACGAATTTCAGCTATGTGATTTTCGCGTGACTTTTGGGAGTCCGAAAACGATGTCGCAGATCACTCGTACGTTGCTTTATCGTACTACCTGCCTGGGGCATATACGTAGGATAACCCAACAGGATCAGAGAGGAGGTTCTCGTGGTATTTCCATTAGTCCTGAGCCTCTGGCATTAGCTTTACCTATTAATGAGGCGAACTAACCAACGTGCGTACGCAAGCGTGCACACATACGGATATGTTTTGTCCTGTACCTAGAAGGACAGCCCTTACATGACAAGCCAAAACGTAGAATTTGTCCACCCTACTTCCTCTCGTCTCTCTCTCTCTCGTCTCTCTCTTTACCACGGGGCTTCATCTCCGTTCCCATTTGCTCTATTAACGAGTAATAAGCTACTCCCGGTTTACCTACCATATCCGGTGTGACCTAAGCCAAATTCGCTCGACCAAAATAATGTTAGGATAGTTTACGTGGAAAGAGTCAACAGTTAAAGTTAAAACGACACCAGTAACTCTGATCATATTCTAATGGCTCCCTTTCTTCCATTTGGAGACCAGGTATTACATATAGACGTTTTAAAACTACGCGCATAACCTACCAAGCCAATAATCTAGCTAAAACGATGTATTAACCGAGTGTCGAAGGAAAACTTAGTTCAACGTCGAGCCGCAGCAGAACCCCTTAAAATTGTACGAAGGTTTAAGGATTTTCTTTTGCAAGCCCGATTCCGGATTACGCGATAATCCGTGTCGACTCGACTCGAGGATATTAAAAGTGTTCGAATGTGACGTTATAGGGGATAATCTTAAGATTTGCACTCGAGATTATCTTCAGATAGGACGAGTAATCTCTTGATACCCTTCGAAGATTCGATTCAGTCTTAATTCGTTCGTAATTTGTTCAGAGAACCTTGCTATACCTTAAGATTTACAATGGAGAAAGCTGAAGAATCTTTCATTGTTTTATTCCGTTATAGTTATTAGGATCGAGGTTTACGTCGAGTTTACTCGATGTAAGTAAACTTTGCACAGAGAAACATGAATAAATTTAATTTTATGCGAAATTCAAGATTTAGACAAGGAGAGAAGTTATTTGACCAGGTCGGTGCCTTTAAAATCTCTGAGTAGGTTCTCTCATTATCGTCAAGAGGTGAATGTTTCATGAGATAAATCGATGTCCACACGACCCAACCGTTATTCCACGTTACATGTTGAAAGTTTCTCGAGCACGGAAAAATAGCTATTACTGAACGAGAGACATGATTTTTACGTGTTAATATACATATGTATAAACGTCCGACCTTTCTCTCAAGCTATTATTACTTCGAAAAATATTCAAGATTACTGCCATTGAATTCTTTAACACGATGAATATTACTTACCCGATAAAAAAATGTTTTCTTTTTTCGTTAAATAAAAAAGTGATAAATTGGTGGATGAACATGGCAAGAATAAAGGAGATTAGAAAAGTTGAAAATTACATGTCAAGCAAGGGTAGAACGAGTAAAGAGAAAAAGAAAAATATCTCTACGATGTAAAATACTTCTAAAATATACAGTAGCTACCACGATATACCTTTGTAACGGGATTATATGCATTCTTATTACGAAGACACGAAACATATTTCAGAAACTCCGTCGGTGACTTCATTTCAGTTAACCGTTCAACCTGATCGATCTCGAATGAATTTCTAATCTAAATTACTTCCAAGATCGGCTTCACTTCATTTAATTACATCTTATTCAGCTTAACGAATTTAATAATATTAAGTAATAACGCGCGTCGCAACGATCGATATAGAACAGTATGAGGAAATCAAATTTGCAGCTCTGTTAAATGGACGGTGTAAACATCGAATTACATTAGAAAATTTAATTAAAGACGATAGAAAAAGAAAGAGATAAGCGAGAAGAGCAACAAGAAATTCGTTCCTACGAATTTTTACGAGTTCTATCACACAAAGAGGATGGATGGGGAGGGTGGTGGGGGTGGGGAACGTAATAGGAGATAAAATAAAAGAGTAGGTTTTCCCTTTGAACCAAAATCGATTTGAAAATAATACGAGTCGAGCTTCGAGGCAAGCACGATAAACTTACGAACACTTTGATCGGGACGGTATGCTCTCTAAAAATTTTCCTCCGTTACGAAAGCCTCTCGGCAACACGAGACCACCCGTACGCCCGCCAACGCATATTTCCACAAATGCGTATCTCTTATTCAAATTGCATGGAAAATTCGGTACGTCCGGCCTCGAACAATTTATGGACGCGCCGCACTTTGTGGCGTGTCACGGCCGCCGGCCTGCACCATTGGTAGCTGTAATTGGAATTTATGGGAATGCGTAGTCCTTTATGGTGGTCATGGCACCGCTTCGATGTATACATATATTTGTTTGTGCATGCGTAAATAAAGTGAGAGAGCGAGAGGAAGAGAGAGAGGAACAGTCAAAGGAGGAGAAAGGGAGGGAGAGAGAGAGAGAGAGAGATAGAACGGTTGGTTTGTTCACGATAGAACACTTGCAGTTACTCCTGCGTGAGCTTTACCGCCGGGAACGTCCATTTCAAAATTTGCCTTCTATAGCTAATGTCGAGGATAATCGATTTATTGCACACGATTTCTCCGCGAATAGATATACTTTCAAATTTTCTCTGATTTTCCACAAACACGTGATTTTCGTACAATTCAATCAAACCACGTCATTTTTAACATTCTCCGTGAATCAGATCTTTACTATCTAGTTTTATTTTTTTTACCAAGTGAAGATTTTTCTTCCAATGGCATAACCAAAACAAATAATTTATCTTTACGTTATACAACAATTATTCTCTCTTATTTACTTTATATTTCAGTCGATATCGATTCGTACGAAGGTAATATTAACGGAATATTGAAATACTATGGACCAAAAGCATCATGTACAATATGTTGCTGCAAAATATAATCGTTACAATGTTGCAATAATTAATGTCGCTTATATAGAAATTAATAAATGAATTATAATGCATTGGCGACACGTAATCATTGAGTAATGACCAAAAAAGATGGAAAATAACGATTGGTGAATGTTATGGAAAAATTGGAGAGAACAGGTTTCAGAAACTGTCTCTAAAACGAATTAACAAATTTATAAACAATTGAAATATCTTGAATTTGATAAAAAACAAAATGAAAGAAAGATACGTATCGAAGAGCCGCAACAAACGTCGAGGTTGCTATAATAATGAACGAGTCATGCTATAATAATTTTTTCGAGTCAACCCCGTGCTTCGTGTCACATGCACAAAGGGCCGGTGAAATAGGCCGAGAGAATGAAGAGTAGGACGAGGATGAATTAAAGGTTGTATGGGAGTGCCCTCTAGAGGAGAATCATAAACTTGGTGTACCTCGGAGGGCATCGTGGGCGAAGCATTTCGAAGAGAAAAGTACGCGGAACTTGCAAGCGGGAAAGCAAGCAAGCCAGCAAGCAAGCAAGCGAACGAGCGAGGGAACGAGGGAGCGAGAGAGTCAGTCAACGGAATATAGAGCTATGTGTTTGATTTAGCGCGGAATGTGGCCTGCGGCTAAGTCCAGCGAAGCCCTTCGTGTTCGCACGCGAGCGCACGCGCTCCTTCACATAAATGACTAACAATTACGAACAGTCCGGGATACGCAACAAACAAACGGTGGGTCGGTTGACCTCGCCCCACCTGCTGGTGGTTCGCGGTGGCCTAAGTAAAAACCCGTTAATTAATTAGCCTCTCCCTTTCCTTCCTCCGGCATAGAAGCTTTGTGCGCAAACAGAAGAGAACGTGGGGCGACCTGCGAGGAACGGCATGCTTTTCCGAAAGCTCAGGTATAGAGTTCCTCTAAACTCTCCAGGATGTCCAAGCTTCACGAAGGCAGCTGGCCAACTTGTGGTAAGCTGAGCCGACTAGCTTGTCTTCTCTCTCTCTCTCTCTCTCTCTCTCTCTCTCTCTGTTTCTCTATTTCTCTTACTCTCCTGCACCCTCAACGCGTTTAGAAGTCACAATACCAACCGAGTCCACGCACCCAACGGCATCGCACACTCACCCTTTACACGGTACACCCTTGGTTTCTCTCAACAGCAGTGCCCTCTTAAATCTACCGACGCTGACGTCGGCCCATACGCATTATATTCTCTTCTCTCTCTCTCTCTCTCTCTCTCTCTCTCTCTCTCTCTCTCTTTTACTCTAAGCAAAACATACCCGGAAGCGTTTAGCCTTAGACTCGACTTCACAGTTCCGCCTGTCTCTCTTCATGTAGCTTCGGCTTTCAACCTACAAGAACTTTGCCGTAGGCTCTCAAAAGCTTGGTAAACGGTAGCTGTAAGCTTTGACCAGAGAGAAAGAGAGAGAGAGAGAGAGAGAGAGAGAGAGAGAGAGAGAGAGAGAGAGAGAGAGAGAGAGAGAGAGAGAGAGAGAGAGAGAGAGAGAGAGGAAAAGGTCAAATGGGCGAAATTCGAAACTTCATCGCAATGATTTTACTACAGAAAAGAAATTCAACATTGTCTTTTCCTTTTTCTTCTAGTACCGCATTGTTTTAACACAATTATTTACATACACTCCGATCATTCGAGGTTACCCGCGACTCGGCGAACGTATGTATAACTTCCTGGTGTATTTTTATTTTCCTGTCGTACAATTGCATCGAATCAATATTTACTTACCGGTTGGCCATGTTTGTATTGAGTTTCGCACTCGTTGCCTGAATAAAAGAAAAACCAAGTGGAAGCTTGGTTATCGGATACTTCAAACAAAACTTCGGACTCGTATGTTGTAATTTTATGTATGTAGGTACCTATGTATGTACGGGCCGGCCTTTCACCTCTTTCTCTAAGAGAAACATAATTGATAATTTACATCGCAGAACGTACGTGATCGTAGCCGACCTTTCACCGACATAATAGAAAGCAGAGAAAAAATATAGGAGAAAGAGAGAAAGTGATAAAGTTCACTTTGAAGAAGGAAAGAGAGAAGAGTAGGAAGTTGAAGAACACGATGGAAGCTAAGGGAATAAAATTGAAGGGATGAGAAAGATATAGGAGAGAAAGAAACAGGGAATTGTTATAGAAAGAAAGAAGAGAGAAAGAGGGATAGCGGGCATTGTATATAACGCGACTACTAGTACGTTTGCGTTGACCCTGGAGGCTTCCGAAAAACGAAGCGCGTAATTACACGCCCAAGGGCGAACGCGGTTCCAAGCAACCTCTAACTCACTCCGGTACTGCCTCTTCTCCGCTTCAGCTACTACCGAGCCAACCCATCTACCTCTTTACCTACTCCTCTCCATATTCTACGTTCGCTCGGAATAAACACAACGACGGCGGCTGTAACCCAGCAGGCCGAAGAAAAAAACTCCGCGAGAATCAGCGACGCGTGTCGCTGTATGAAAGTTTTTTGTTTCTTTTTCTTTTTTTTTCGTTTTTTTTCTTTAATATTCGCAAGCGATCCTTTTCACACTAATTTGATTATTTTCGATGACATAGAGACAAATGAGACGTAAAAGACATTTAAGAAGTCGATTAATACACGTTGCATAGTCTCTCGTGTGATCAAAGAAGATTCTCTCACCTTCAAATTGAACACACTCTCGACATCGATCATCGTTCGCGACGCAAGCAGACGTACGCGCCAACGAGACTAGCATATTGCTATCGCGTCTAGCAATCCATTAACCATAAGTCTTCTTTTTCTCTTTGACTTTCTTCTCTTTTCTTTTCTTTCGCAACTCCGTAGCATCGTCGTAAGTCTCGAAGAAATCTTCTAGTTCCACGCACCACCGCTCGTAATTTTATTTACTTAGAAAATAAATCCGTCCTTCGACAGTATTCCAGCGATAATACCGATGTTATTTCGGTTTAAGTTAAACGAATGGTCAGCCCGGTGGCTATGAATCGTTCTCTAGCGAATTGTTGATCTTACGCCCTCGAGAACGTTGTGTATTACGTTTAAAGGGATGTTAATAGAAACGGTAAGCCGAGGACGCAGGAAAATATCTTCTCTGGAATAGAATACAATAAACGAAGCACGTGTGTTATCTCGGAAAGCAGTGCGGGCCGCTCGTCATTCCACGAATTTCTGCAACGAACATTTTTCTTCCAACAGAGTTTGCTATAGAATGAAGTTTCCTGCGTTCGTAAGATCTCGACGAAGTAGAAAGAGCGAGAAAGAGAGAGAGAGAGAGAGAGAGAGAGAAGGAAGGAGAAAAAGAAAAACGGTAACCGCTTGAAATTTCTCGTACTCCGGGCGATCTCAATGCTCCGCGTTCCTGAACTACTTCCTTCTCTACCAGTTTCTCTCCGCTACTAGCATACTTCTCGTTATCCTTCACATAAAACCGAATCTGACGTTCGAGCGTTCCGCGTAGCTTCGTGTAACTCTCTGATTCCGCAATTTCCATTGTGACAACACGACGAAATCAAAAAGAAAAGAACAAAAAAGAAAGAAGCAGCAGCAAACGAACGAAGATAAAATATTGACACAAGCTCGTAACACTGTTTATCTACGATTAATACGAATAGACACAAAGAAGACGATCGGTTTTAACTCAGTTTTATACGGTATTGCAGAATTTTTCAATTTCATCGAGTTCATTTTCTTATGCAACGGCAAATCGAAGACATTCAAAGGCAAGAAGTAGGTAATACGTTAGACGTCTCTTGCTCCCTTTTATTATCTTCCGTTTATGCGGCCTGGAAAATGAAATTTTCTCTAAGAAGCCAGCGATTCGTCTTCTGGGATTAAAAAGCTCCTTAATTTCCCAAGTGGGAACCCCTCTGCGTGTTGCCTTTTCTTCAATAATGCCTCTCTCTCTCCCGCATCCACTTTTGGACACCTACGATACCACACCGATCTCTTAATCTCTCCAACGACGTATTTGAGAGAACATTTAAGAACATACGTTTATTCGCATACACGCACACAGTCATTTTCGTCGAAGGCTATGTTGTTTTCCGAAAAGCTGCGTTAATGCTGCACCACCCTTATAACCCCCGAATTAAACAGAATTTCAGATCAAGAACTTTGCGTTGGACGACTTAGTCTTTCTCTCTCTCTCTCTCTCTCTCTCTCTCTCTCTCTCTCTCTCTCTCTCTCTCTTTCTCTCTCTCTCTCGTTCATCTTCTCTGACATGCTAATCACCGAAACATTCAATTCTTTAAAAGCATTCGCCTTTTTGCATCCACCATCGCCTAGTAAAATATTCAAAATTTCCGTCACTTTCTTCTACCAGTTATATCTCATTTTCTATAAATAGTTTATTCGAACCGCATGTAACTTACATCGCGACGTAAATCGAGAAAGAGAGAGAAAGAAAGGTGAATAAGAAATTCTTCATGTCTTTTTCATGGGAACCCACGTGTGTAACATTATCATACGTTTCATCTTCCTCATTAGAGTATAATAATGACGCATAGATAGTGTGAATTTTACAAAATCATCCATTATGGATAGTATACGTTACGAATGTACATTTATAGTAATTGATAGCATAAAGAGAGCTTCTTAGTCAATATTTTAAATGCGAAGGTATCAACGCATTTAAAGTAACACACGAATATAATATTTTAGCTTTTCAGAGAATATTGATAGTATGGAAGGGATATTTACGTATATAGGTGCTTACAAAATATCGATGAATTCGATTCTATTATATTGTAGTATTGATAGTATTCGAGTACCTAGATAAAAAGAGGATATTTTTACCTTTGAAATGATACTTTTTGTATATCTATACGACATTTCGTTCCGGAGAAATATCGCCATTCATAATTCGACAGTACAGCTGTTCGTAGTAGTAATAAAAAACTCTAGTAAAACCGAGCACGTGTATTACCAAAAATTTATGTAGATCACTGTGTCAATGCCATTAAAAAAAATTGTATAGTCAACGTAAAATATTTATTATTTATGTATGAATATCCCAGAAACTAAAAATCGTAGATAGTTCAAAGAAAAATCATTTTAAAGAATAAATTTTCTTCCCTATCTTTCCGTTGTTCCGATATTATTTAAACAAATTCTTATAAACAATTTTTTCTAAACAATTTTTTAACAAATGTTTATCGTAAAAAATGTCTTACGTGCAATTCTTATATAAACAATTTCTTACAAATAATTATTATAAACAGTTCATTATTAATAATTTTTATAAACAGTTTTATTCAAACTTCAAAATCATCATAATTCGTATAACATCATCCTCGACATTAGTCGCACAAATATAACTTTTTCTGTAAAATAGGACACAGTAAGATAAGGATAATATAAATCATAAAGTACGTGGAAAGGAATCATTTTTCTTACCGAGAGAAGATACTCCTGTACGCTATTAATGGCCGCCAACGTACGTATGTATGTATATATATAAAACGTGATCCGAGTTGGTAGTAATATTTCCTTCTTTCGTTTTCATAAAATCATTGCTCTCAAGGAAGCATGGTATTAACATAGAGGCATTGTGAGAATAGAAAGCGAATGGTATCACGCACGCTCGATCCTGGGTTTCTCTCTTCCAACGATTAGCAGTGGGGCAAAGGTCGGTGGAAACGATGTCGAAGGTACAGACGGTATTCGCCTGCACTCTCCTAGTCCAGCCGTTAATTAATAAAGTACCCCCGTAAACTAACAGTTTTACTGCAGGACCGACAAACTTAATACAAGAGAAACAACTTTTGTTTCTCCGCGTTCAGAGTAACGAAGTCTCTCGCTTTCTCTCTTTTTCTCTCTCTCTCTCCTTCTCTTTCTCTTACTCTCTTACGAGCTGGAGCCGAGGCACCAGGCAGATTACTCGTTGCATACTTAAAACCTTAACAACCAGGGCGGTCAGAGGAAATGTTCGTCCCTTTTCTACCGCTTCGCACTGAATTGCAGTCTCTCTCTTTCTCTCTCCCTCTCCCTTTCTTTCCTTTTTCCCTTTCTCTCTCTCTCTCTCTCTGTCTCTCTCTCTCTTTCTTCCTGCTTCTCCTTCCTTCTCTCATTCATTGCATATGTACCCGCCCCACTTTCAGAATTTTTCGTCTAACGAAGAAAAACGAAATTAGATTATAGCGAAACGCACTTCGCCGCGCTCCGATGAGACGGGGTGAAAGTTAATAGATGTAATAAGATTACACGAAACTTGAGAATGTCGCGAGCTTAATCGTAACAGACAGGATGCGGTACACGAGCGTTTCGACGTTTCGAGAAAGCTACAGAAAGCTGCGGGAGCACGGAAACGGTGTAATTCGAATTAAAGAGGAAAATAAAATAAAAAAAAGGGGAAAAAGGGATGGAAACATGCGACGGAATATTTAAACGCAAAGATGTCTAAAAGTATCTTCGTTTTATCTAAACACGTCCGATTGGATAGAAAACTGGTCGAACCGTTTTAGAAAGTATCTCGAACATCTTTTCGTTACACTCCAACGTGCATTCTTTTACTCTAAGTGACGTTTTATTAAGACGAATCGAAAAGAAATTTATTTTCCTCTTTTTTGTTTATTTTTAAAAAATTCGAAGGATATTTTAGAAAAATTGTTTTCGATGTACGAGTACCGGTGCGCGAGAGGATAGCTAGTAAAAAAATAAATTCTTAATTCAGCCTAATATCCAAACGAAGATCAGAGAGACTAAATTTATAGCAGAAAAGGAGAAGGAGGGAGAAGGAGAAAGGGTTTGGTCCTTGCTAACCCTGCGACACGGCACGCACCTTTACGAGGAGTTTAACCGCAAGAATGTTGTCTACCAACTCTCTCGATTTTCTCCACCCTTTCTCTCTCTGTCTCTCTCTCTCTCTCTCTCTCTAAAGTTACTCCCCAAATATCATGAACATAGCAATGGTGGTAATGGTGAAGCTGCTGGTGGCGTTGTCGACTTTGCCAGGCTTGTTTTTCGAGGTGCTTTCATTACGCGTGCCATGGCCGCATTCGCGATTAAACCGCTGAGTTATGTGCATCTGCATTTTTAGCGTGCCGGTCCTGTGTCGTCACTCGGTCATCGCACCTCTCTTTTTATTATGTTTCTCTTTTTCATTCTTTTATTTTTATTTTACCCTCATGGTGTACCGCGCGCGTACTATTTATTTCATTTCCTCTACGCCACACCAAAAATCTACCCTCACTCAGCTAGAAAATTTCTTTTTTATCCTAGATATTACAGACTCCCGATGTTGCTCTCTAACGATGTTCTCTCCCCTCGTGATAAATAATCGAATATGTCCTCTCTCTCTCTCTCTCTCTCTCTCTCTCTCTCTATTTCTCTCCCCCTCTTCCTCCCCTTCTCTCCCTCTCTCACCTACTCTCTCTCTTTTTTTTTTATGCCTGCGGTGTTCCTCGACAAAATGTATCGACCCTTCGATGGTCCCCAATGGGCAGTACGTTCGTTGCTTATACATGGGTGCCAATGTATATACATGTAGAATACATTCTAACACGATAGCAGTGTTTACTCGTAACATTTTATACCTGCCATTAATAATACCATTATGGTGTATGATTTCCAAAAGGCCCGATTTCTCAATATAATGAATTTAAAGCAAAAAACATATGGATCCATCATACTGGTCAATATATATGTATAAGATTATCGTTCTAGGAGACGATCCATTATCGATACTACCGGACAAATTATCGATAGTGAAAAATTTCATTAAATATCCTGATACTTTCCATTTGTTGTTAAATTTTCAATTCGAATAATTTTCTTTTATTTCATTTCTTTGTGATTTTATAATATGAGAAAAGATTAGAACGATATTAATCCCAATCGTTTTAACGAGCAAATGAGTTTCACGGACGATCGAGTAACGGACCGCGAAACTTTGGTGGACAATTGGGCTCAGTTGTTATTCGGGAAAT
The DNA here is from genome assembly GCF_014466175.1 of Vespula pensylvanica. Taxonomy (NCBI): domain Eukaryota; kingdom Metazoa; phylum Arthropoda; class Insecta; order Hymenoptera; family Vespidae; genus Vespula; species Vespula pensylvanica. Next base: position 4,731,184 of record NC_057687.1, on the reverse strand, counting down.
GCTTAATTAAATTAACAAATTAGCGCTCGGATACCGGTGCAGCTAATAACGCAATTCGGAATCGCGGTGGCTGGTGCATTCAAAACGGTTACTGTGCTTCCATGCGGTACCGACCAAAAGGGATCTAATTAGTAATTTAACGAAATAATAATGTACTCTTCATCGGACAAAACAGCTGCGTTGTTGATATGCCAGCAATTTTAGCGACTCTGTGCTTGCATCTCTTTCTATTTTATTTACAGTTCATTCATTTCTCTTTCTTTTTTTTCTTTCTCTTTCTCTTTCTCTTTCACGGACGGAGATGTACATCGTTAACGTAGTATACATCGCCTTTGTAAAGGATACCAAGTATGCACTTCCACCTTTTGCCCTTTTTTCTTCTTTTATGCAACCGATCGGCGTTTAATGTCGTAAATTTTCAACCTTTCTCTGTTTTCCAACGATTTCGAAATTTCTTTTTCTCCATTTCTCTGGCAAAAATCAACATGCCACTAAATTTACTCATAGTGAACCCGCGACGAATTCATGGTATAGAGTGAGTAGAAAGCGTATATTAACGAGCAGTTTAATATCCGTTCTCGCCACGACGGGGGCTCATAATGCATCCGATTGAAAAGCTTTCCGGCAAATAATGTTAAAGCATAACGCGAGCATGCTATTAACTATCGAAATATACATACATACATACATACATACATACATACATACATACATACATACATATATATATATATATATATATATATATATTCTATTTGCACATATATGATTGGTCTAACTCTACATGTATATTATATGAATATATAAACACTTTATCATTCATTAAAATTAAATGCACAAACACGCAGAATTTAAACGAGGAAATAATTTTTTTTAACTCACTCTTTTGCCATCAAACAAGGAAATATATTAGAAATCATAAAGCCCTACTTTTAAGATGGCCTTCTCAAGGAAGGTAGCCCGATTCGCGATGTTCTACCTTATTAATAAACCATTTCTGAATAAATGATCCCCCCGCGGCGTTCGAAGATCGATAGTTCTACCGATCGAGAAAGAGAGTAGAAGATAGCGGAGGGATGGGAGAGGAGGTGGATGATACGATATGATAGGAACGTGAAGTAAGGGATGCAAAAAGGGAAGAACGGTAGAGTAGTACAGGTGTGTAAGCATGATAGAAATTGCCGATGGAAGAAGATGCGCTCGTGCGAGAAGATGGCGATATTGAGCACGGCAGAGAAGGCGCTGCCGGCGAACAAGGAAAATGGAAGGAAAGGGGGAAGATGGGAATAGGTAGTAAGGTAAAAGTAAGCGGTCTCGTCGGCGAACTTGGAAAACGTTCTTCCAAAGAGCTGGTATATCTGTGGGCGTGTATATGCTTATGTGTGTGTACGTGTACATGAGAAGGAGATAGAAGATATCAAATCGAGACGCGTAAGACGAAGACGAAAGAAGAATCCTCGCGTTTCGGAATACGCAGCCGCAGGGACTATCGCTAAAATATTGTTAGAAAATAACGGAACGGAATGGAAAAAGCGAGCGAGAGAGAAAGACGACTTCGACTGGTGCGAGGCGGGGATATGGGAAGGGTGGATGGAGGGACGTAGAGGGGTAAAAGAGGAAAGAGAGGGACGCTTTTCGAACGTCGAAAGAAAAATACGTGTAGAAACGTATCGAAAGCTTCGATAGTAGGAGAATGTTGAAGGGTGTGGAGAACTCGCGGATAGGAAGGAAGAGGGAAAAGAAAAGAGGGAGTAGAAACAGGGGGTGAGGCAGGTGTGTGGGCATTGCGAGTTGGGTATACAAGTTTCACCGACGCGTTCTTATTTTCTAAACAAACACGCCGCCACAGCGATTCCCTTCGGTAAATGGTGTATTTTTAGAATAGCTAGAATTCCTAGCAGTACGCGCGGCACGCTGCTCGTGCACTCGCGCACGCCTCTACAAGCGTGTTTTTGTGTTTGTCTGTTTGCTCGTCAATGCAATGCACTTATATGTGTGTATCTACAACACGCTAACGGCATAACCATAGAAGAACTTTTCGCTGCTATTGGAATTTGAAAGCGGGTGTATTGGGACCAATAATGAATTGTCAACAGATAATGCGGTAGACGACTTTCTTATTTCACTTTATCCATTTCTTCCTCCTGGAGGAATAACTTTCTTAAAATGTCCGTCGGGCTTTTGCCTTTGATAGGACCCTTATACCATTTCCTATCCCGTTTATATTAAACATTTATTTCGAATTCGAAATGAATCGCCTCTTTTCTCTTCTTATTCGATAGCACAAGATTTTCATTTTCTAGTTCGCCGGTAGAATATTTCGATTTTTCTTAAAAAAATATGATAGATATTTACGACGAGAAATTATTAAATGTCGTGACATGAAGTATAGAGCAATTCATTGAAAAATCCAGTGGGATGCATTTTTCGTTCTCTCTCTCTCTCTCTCTCTCTTTCCCTCTTTTTATTTTTCCAAGCTCGATACATTATTTTTTGCCGTAGCGGAAATAATATCTCCGGCATATTATTCATCGTTACATGAGCAATTATCGTATTCATTTAGCTTATTATTTGTCTGGCAAATTATTTAATCGCCCGAGGTTCGACTCTCTGCCTCAAATGTATAAAAAAAGGATAACGAAAACGTAACAAAAGCCGTAGTCCGCGTATTCACCCTAGGGCGATTTCGACTCACAAAACGAGGTCGCTCTACTACAAAAAACGGCAAATGGTAAGAGTGTATGACGGGTATTTTTTGATTTTCGATAATAACAAGTATCTATCTATATCTATCTATTCGTAGCGTCGTGACGGCAAGTTGTTATTACGATCATTTTTCCATGGTACGTTCATTGTGTGTAAAAAATTTAATGTTTTATTCTTTGATTAATTTTTTATTTTTCATAAAAAATTCGATACTCTTTCACGTGGTTTAACCTCAGAAACGGGTAGCGATCAACGTATAAGCGAATTTATCTTTTTATTACTATCGTGGTACGATATATCAAGGAAGAATTTTTATTAAATTAATTAATTGAGGTATTTCTAATAAATGAGCCAACGAGAGAGCGAGCCATTTTCAGACATTGTAATATCGACTTCGCTCTCCTCCTTAGTGAGATCGACGCGTGGTAGGAAGAGTAGTTCTCGGCTCATTCGCCATTTTCACTTCCACCGAGCGAGATTCGAGAGAAAGGACTCGAGAGAAGACGCGAAGGATCTTTCGTGCGTCAAAGAGAAAAATGTCGAGTTGGACACGAGAATATTCGAATATTTCTGTCTCGCGAATTTACATACGACGGGGTGAGAATTTCTTGCGCTTGGATGGGTGGAAAGACAAGAAAGCGTACACCGAAAAGAAGGAGAAATAGAAAGACAGAGAAAGAGGAAGAAAGAGAGAGAAAGAGAGAAAGAGAAAGATGTGGAAAACGAAACACGATGGAAAGAGATAGAAAGACAGGGAGATACACGCATAGAGATAGATTTAAGAGAGAAGATTCATGTAGCCGAACGTGCATCGGCGAGGCAAAGAGAGGATTCGGTATGAGGGCCGTGAATAAAAAGTTGCAAGTTGCAACACCCGTGACACACAATGGCCTGCAAACAGAGAGAGGAACGTACGCAGAGATCAGGAGTTAACCCCCACTGCAGCGACGGTGGGCGCATTGCGCAAAACCCTCTCTAAGGGAGGGATACCAATGTTACTCTCTTCCTCCTTCCCTCTCAACCCTCTTCGTACTATTCCTCCCTCCCATCCAAACCATGTTCCCCATATACACACGTACCACTACCTTCTCCCACCACTGTCTCGGCCACTACCGTTTGCCCATTCAAATATACCCTTTCTCCCTTTCTTTCTCTTTATATCCTTTTACTCCATCCACTGATTTTTTTTACTCTCCCCTTACCGTTTCTCTACACAGAGCTCCACCACTTCGGCTTCCTTCTCCCTTCTCTCGTCTTCTTTTTTTTCACCCCTTTTCACACCTAATTGGGCATTTTGTGCTGCACTGGCCGAGATATTATCGCAGTAATAGCCGTACGAAGCGTCGGCCTACGGGTCTCGACACAATGGCGCAATTCCACTGCTATTCTTCCTCTCTTTCTCTCTCTCTCTCTCTCTGTTTCTCTCTCTTTCCTATTCTATATATCCTCTTCCGTTACAGTCTACCACACTTCGCTCGGTATCGTTCCCCTCGTCGCTTTCCTATCGCATTCTTTCTCGATCTCATCCAATTCGAATTGAATGAGCTCGTCGAGATTCATCGATATAGTCTCCTAGGAAGATTCTCGAGGTTGAAGTGATATCAATGCAAGTTCTTTCCTCTTTTCGATAGACTCTGACGGATTATTCGTTTTATAAGTCGAAGGTCGTAGGAAATTGTATTTTCCATTAAGCCAGCAGCACCACCTTTCTTCTTATTCTTAGAACGATACACGATACGAAGGGTGAAGTTTAGAGTTTCCTCATGCATTTACCCCATTAATATAAATTATGAAGCGTCCCCCCGGGATAACCCTCCATTGGATGCCTATATAGAACACGGCTTGCCATTAAGAAACCTTGGGATTTACCCTTGTGCACAATATACTCTACTCCTGTTCTTTGCGTTTTTACGGTCACACTGCTTTTTTCTCAGCGGATGACGCTCTTGCGAATCTTCATAAAAGGAGCTTCGCTTATTACGCGGTCGTATTTACAATTTGCATTACTTTAATGGAAACGCAATTTTCCTATGTATAAAATACAAATCGATATTATCTATCTGCATAGATAAGTCTCGAATTATCGCATATTCTTTAATGACAATTAATTGCAAAGATATCAAGACAGAAATAACAATAACGAGTTAAGTTTATAGAACGATATCTTTTGAATAGATATCCAGTATTTCCATGAACATATCTTGCCTTTATAAATCGTCCGAGCAAATAGAGCGAAGAGAGAAAGAGCCGTAGAGAAAGGGAGAGAAAGAGAGAAGGAAAGCAAGAGAGAGAGAGAGAGAGAGAGAGAGAGAGAGAGAGAGAATATCGTTCTTGGTAAGAGAGACCATCCCAACAAGGACCGGAGATTGCCGTTTTCAGCTAATTTCTCCACTATCTTTGGCAGCCGATATATGATCGTCTGCGTTGGGTTTCGTGTGTAAGCATTCGTTAGCATAAAGGAACCACGGCTAACCTCTGACCCGTATCGCGACATTATCGGCCCTCTGGCGTGGTCGTTAACGGGCGTAACTGTAATTGAACTGGGAGAGAGGGAGGCGGCAGTGGCTCTCACCTCCTTGCATTCGTTACGCTCTTCTTCCCTCCCAATAGAATCTACTCGCTCGGACGATCTTTATAACGATCATCAAAGATCCTATCATCTATGAATCTCTAACGTCGTTAGGATGAATATTTCTCAAAATAATAAATTGCCAGTTGAAATCGCATATCCTAAAGAATTTGATTTATTCAATAGATGTTTAAATATAGTTTCAACTACTAATAACGAAACAAGTTAGAAATTTATCATAAATACATTCTAGCATCGATCTTTAACCGTTTTAATTTTACAAACAATCTTCTTCGATCGAAATATTAGAGATTTCAAAAGTTCGAACAATAAGATCAAATCGAGAGTCACTGCTCCTCTTCAAATACATTAGCATGTGCTTCACGGGTAGTCCCAAGTTGACTCGCTGCTTGTCAGTCTAGTAAATTTATTGAGGAACGACAAAACTTCCTTTTACTTTCTTTTCGTGGAACGTCTTCGATGATTTTTACCAATAATAAAAGGCAATATCTAGAAGGATAGAAAACTATCGCTTTTCGAGAAAACAAACTCTCTCTCTCTCTCTCTCTCTCCTTCTCTCTTTTTTTCTTTATATTTTCTTCTCTCTCTCTCTCTCTCTCTCTCTCTCTCTCTCTCTCTTTCTCTCTCTCTTACTGCAGTGGTTTCATTCGTGGGTAGAAACGCGGATTGCTTCTGAAACCGGCACGAGGCACTCGACGGTTTCTAGTTCTTACCCAGGAACTAACTTTCCAGTCTTTAGACCGTTCTCTCATTTAGCTTCTCCGCTTAACGTCTTTGAGCATTATTACCCATCTTCTACCCTGCGGTTTCAAGCACACCTCCATCCTCACTTTCACCCCCCACTCTTCTCTCACTCCATTCATCCCTTTCTCTCACTCCATCGTTCCTACAAATACACGCAACCTCCAGCCACGTCTCTACGACTTTCAGTCTTCGCCTTATTCTTCCTCTCTTTCTCTTCACAATCCTACTTTTCGTACATTCAAATCTATCCAATCAAATTCTCTGGCTCATACAATTTTATGCGGCATTTCCTTAGGTTCCTTCTAACACAACCTATTTTAATAGTCAATCAATGCAGTTTTAATACTAATTTTCCTTGGGGAAAATGCTGTCATCGGTTCCAAAGCGATTCATTCGGTGTCATTTTTTTGTTAACATCGTAGAATACCACCTTGCAAATTGTTCTGTCAGAAAGAACATTGCCGAGCAGGAAAGCTCTCTTAGTCCATGAGATCAGCTTGTGAGTCCTACCTCCCGTAGCCGACAGCGATTTGTTGAAAGTAGAAGAACGGATGTTGAAAAGTACAAGTAAGTATTGAGTTAGGATCGTTAATCTTTAACATTGCTTGAAATCTCTCTTAGAGTTAAAACTATCTTTCTATATAGGTATATGAATGTATATGTGCATTTTCGTACGTTCAATGAACGTGTGATCGTGCACGTATATGAAGACAGAATACGAGAGTATCTCTCGTGTCTCAGCCTGATAATGGGCCAAGCTAAAGCTACGAGCTAGGAAGGTAGACGAGAAGGAATAATTTAAATGTTAAAGCCAGTCCGCCTCGGCGTCTTTGTTTTAGCTAATCCTTACGTTTTTGGTACGCTCGAATTACTCGAGATATTATGTATGACATACGAAGGAATACTGAGGGTGAGAGTGGGAAGGAAAGGGGGAGAAGACGGAAGAAGGAAAGACCAGAGGAATAGCCGGATAGCAAGTAAAATAAATAACAAAAACACATATGTAACCTAAACCGGACTAGCCCGTTTATTCGTTGCTCAATGTTTGCGATGTAAATATTGACTGCACAGGTGGAGAGCCGAGATGTTCATTTCTCGATAATTATCTGGTTTAGTTTGTCGATGATATCGCTTTGGGATCTTATCTCTCTTGATAGTGGAGAATGATAATAAATAGAAGGACGAAAGATTGAAGAAATCAGAAAAGAAACGTCAGGTGATTGAAAATATCGAATAGGAGAAGAAAGGTGGTAGGAGGACCAGATAGAAAGAAAGAAAGAGATAGAGAGGGAGAGAGAGGGAGAGAAGAAGAGAGAATGAGGAAGAGAGAAAGAGAGAGAGAGAAAGAGGGAGTGTATAGGATACACGTGCTTAATGGGAAGAGCTCGCGAATAGCTTCAAGGAAACTTCTCGAAATATCACTTCGCTGGTCCCTAAACCAACCAACGCAACGGCCGGTATTCCTGTTGGAAGCGGAATAATATCAGCTGGAGGGGTAGCGTAGCAATTTCATTACCGTAACCACTGGGTACCCAGGCATTCGTGTGCAACCGACAATGCCCCGTGCACGTTTATGGAAGGGACAGCCTATACGCGAGATTACACGACTGTTCAAGTATAGCCAGCGAACGCTCCTGCTAATTCACCCGAGAGCCTGGGAAACTCCGTCGAGGAACGTACGGACGAGCGAACCGTATCGAAGCTAACTCTCCTGAGAGGGCCGAAACGTTCGTGCTCGCCGGATACGTTCTCTCTTCTCTTACTCTCTCTCTCTCACTCTCTCTCTGTCTCCCTCTTCCCCTCTTCACCCTCCCTCATGGCTACTCTCGACGTCTCCAAATGCGTAATTACACAAAGTCACGCGTCATGCGTTTTGTTTGGGAAAGGAAGGAGCTCGTTTAAACAAGAAATTCCATTAAGATTTCTCGTTGAGGTCAGTTTGATCGATCGTTTTGGTACGTTCCTCCAATGAGGTCAGAAAGATCTATGAGAGAAGAACAAATTGCTCGGTCTATCTATAATAAAGTGGCTATCAATTTTAATAGGTTATTATTCATACGCTACGTCTTTTCCAACTTTAATTGGGAATACGTAAAAATCGATAAATAAGAGAGCTACGTGAAAAATTTATCTAGATCTAATCGAGTGATTTAAAACGAGCGAGAAAATATTATTCGTGACGTGTATCGGACAAAGACTTGGGATATCTGAATAATAGTACGAAGCATTCGTCACGAAAAAACGAGATATCGCATGGACCCTTTGTAGTAGTTCCAAGCTAGGAAAAGAAAATGTCGTGCTTAAACTCGAAGAGAAAGATAGAGACAGACAGAAAGAGAAAGAGTGAGAAAGAGAAGGAAATAGAGAAAGAGAAATAAAGAGAGAGAAGAGGTAATGAAAGAAAAGTGTAGGACTTTAATTAGGTTCGCTCGAGCCAGGAACAAGCCCAGGGTTGACAAACTACCCTCAACGACCGGCGTCCTTCCGCGTCTCTCTTCCGTTAACTTAAGGTGGAACGGTGTTTTCTGAGGACGGTCTTGGCACAGGGTGTAGCGTCAGTGGACCCCCCCATCATCTCCTAATAAGACCCCAGCTTCTCTCTTATTTAGCCGGACCTTTTTTAGGGTAGAAAAGGCAGTAAATTGCGTAACGCTACCTCGAAATTGCTCGTTCCTTCGCTTTGTCTCTGTGCCCTCCTTTGCCCGTGAGCAAAACCAGAGACGGGAGGAAAGTACGATTTCTACTGGCGGACACTATGATACGAGAGAGCATAGCGCAAACTTGGAATAAGAAATGCTTGAGAGATCTCTCTGCTCTGAATTACCCGGCCATCGCTGGCTAATATTTTCACCTCTCTCTCTCTCTCTCTCTCTCTCTCTCTCTCTCTCTCTCTCTCTCTCTCTATCTCTGTCTATATCTCTGTCTCTGTCTTTGTCTCTGTTTCTGTCTTCTTCTTCTTCTTCTTCTTCTTCTTCGTCTGTATTTCTATTTCTTCTCCCTACAATTTTCTGGATTAGCATCGATATTAAGCTTTATTATTACGCGACAAAATCTAGCCAGCATATAAAGGAATATTCTTGTTGGATGATAGTAAAGAAGAAACGACATTTTCTTAGATTCGCCGTGAGGTAAGAGCGAGTCAAGTCAAACGTTTCCAAGCGGATATATGTACCTATATCACGTAGACGGACTATGCGTTAGACGGAGTAACTTATACGAAACTTTGCACTCTACTTGATTGTTATTATCGCGTTAAGGGCTACTTACGTAAGAAACCTCTCGTGCGATCTGGGATTATCATTAAAGGGAAACGTTATCTCACACGTTGAAATTTGTTAGGCAGCTTAATTGGCCAACGGAATATTAAAAAAGACTTGATAGATGGAACAGTAGTAAAAGTTTTTGCGGAAAAATTTTTCTCTATTACTGAAAACATTTTTCTGTTACTGAAACGAATATCTAACGAACTTGGCACGAATTTCACAATTCATCGAGTACTCCTAGTTGATCGAGAACGAAGCTTGATACGTGAAATTCAGCTTTCTTTGTTCAGATTGAAATGTGCCAGTAGGAATAACGCGACGGATAAATAAAGAGAAAACTTAGAAGAAGCGGAAACAAGGACAGTAGCGATAAGGAAAACTAAAAATGTAAGCGAGCGGAAAAAAAAAACTTAGTCGCTCAAATGGTGAACAGCGTCAAGGTGAAAAGGCCTCTGGCGATTAATAACATTTATAATAAAAGAAACTCGTCGACGTTTTAAGAGAAAATGAATTTCTATTACGTACGTACTTGATATCTTTCTTTCTGCTTCTCTTACCTTCGACTCTCTTGTATTTTCTTTTTCTTTCTTTTCCACTTCTTTCTTTCCTTTTTCTTTTTTTTCCTTTTTCCTACTCGTTGTAGACTCGTCGTAGAACGTGAAACGCAAGATGGATCATTATCCCCTTTGTTTACCTTGTAAGATCAATTTTCAGACTTTCAAAATGGATACTACATTGTTTTAATACGAACGATAGTAGGTACTTAGTAGAGCATTGAAGTAGTTCGCATAAAGGACAAGTCCGACACGATCGAATTGCGTCATCGTGTATCTGTAACTAATGAGATAATAGAATCTGATTAATAATACTCGAGAGTAATATAGAGCTCTTAATCGAACATAATTAGATTCCAGAAGGACTCGTCCCAATTTGCGACGTTATAGAGAAGGCCTATCGGGATAAACATATATGAAAATGGACATTAATCGGTCTTTTTCATCGATGCTAATCTATTTTGAAACGGACGGCCAATTTTTATCTCTTCATTATTATCTTTTGTCCTGTTATCATAACTGGTGTTCTGTTACGCGTCAATTAATATAGATCGCCTTGGGACGTAATGTATTAGCATAATAATTTATGGTTAAAAGGATCCTATCTACGATATTTGTATTGCATTATTAATAATTATTTTATGCTCATTTAAATGCAAACATAATGTTTACGTCGTAACGAATGCGTAAAAATAACCAAAAAAAAAAAAAAAAAATAGAAGCAATCGATATCAAGAGATCTTGTTCATTTTGATAAAATCGTGATTCACTGTCTAGATTATAGTCGATCTAAGAAAACACAGAATAGAAACATCTCTGGTGCATATCCCGAAGCTATTCCGAGGTTCTCTCCTTCCTTTCTTTGCTCCCCATTCCCTAAAAGTCCCCGGGCGTTGTCGGAAAATATTTCATGTTCAGTTAATTAGCGTAAGACAAACAGGCGAAAGTTACGGTCTTCGCTTGCGTAGTAAAAGGTGCTCTTTTTCCCTTTCCGTTTACCTTCATTCCGTTTCACTGTCACTGCGAGGTAAATAATAGCGTCCAGACATGTTTTAATTTTTCACTAGCTCGTTCGTCGGCACACGTATGGACGCGGAATAGAAAGAAGATCGTAGCTATTTCGTGTACCCTCACCGGTGATGCCACATAGACGTGGAACATGTAATCTTTTTTTCTTTTCCCACTTGCCATTGAGAATGGATCATGACAAAAGAGAAGAAAAAAGAAGTAAAGAAAGAAGAAGAATATAACGAACGTTCAAGCAGTATGATATTTCACATATCGAAATAAGAGTTCCGAAAATTTGTCTTGGACAACAATGACATTTGATTTTGATAGAAAATCGGAGAGGAGAATGTTGAAATAGAAGGAGATATATATATACACATATACACACACACACACACACACACACACACACACACACACACACACACACATATATATATCGAAAGAAAAGAGGGCAGGATAGAATACGCTCTTCCTATGAATAAGTTGATAGAGTTCTATCGTCGATGGGTACGCGGTTACGAATTAGTATATCAGCACCGTTGCCCGATTCGCCGATATCTAGCTGGTCCGCACTATGGTCGGTAAAGCAAACGTAAAGCTGAATTGCCAACCGCACGGACTACGGTAGACCACAGTAGCATAATAACCGAGAGTAATGCATGAATTATTGACTGCTTCCTATCTGGCCAACACCAATACGAGCGTACATAAACGTAGAGATAGAGAGATAGACTTTAGAGAGAAAGGGAGAGAGAAAGAGAAGGAGAGAGAGATAAAGAGGGAGAGTGAGAGAGACACCTACGAGGGAAGGATTCTAGCACGCGCGTGTGCACCTATTCCTAGTCAGCCTTTGTATACACCTCTGTATTAAATGCTTTCATATACGTAGATTAGCTGCTGTCTGACTCGCTAGCCTAACCGTACGTCACACGTGAACGTAGTACGGCGTAGCTGTGCGTGAAACACGTTAACTCTGCAACACGCACGTTAGCCGGGAACTTATCTTGCCTATCGGGAGGAAGGATCCACGTAGGTAAGTCAAGTTACTCGTGTTAACGCGTCTTCGATCGTCAAACGTCGCCCTATATATACTAACACGTATTATAGTAACGAGTGTCCGTCAAGATTCATTAATTGTCGGAGATTTAAATCTTACCAAGTATCGCGTCAATCTCATATTTAAATAAATATCTACTTAGTTTTTCGGAAATGTCCTTTATCCTTTCAATGACATCTCTGTTTTATTAACAGTTTAAAGAAAAAGAAAAAGAAAAAAGAATATAATTTTCAGATAATTCATATTGTGAACATTCCACTGAAAATATATCAAACATTTTCCCAACACGATGGTTCGATACTCGACTCGAAGATCGACTCATCTGTCAAACGTAAACGGACCTCAAACGGAGAATAGTATTCTCTTTAGTTCATCGTTCGCTTAATTTACGTACTTGCTACGATCATCTGTACAAGTCAAAATTCCTTAAGACGCAATAGATCGATATTCTAAGAAAGAATTTCTGACATTTATTTCTATCGTTACTCTCCGTTCTCTCTTCGTTTCGATAATTACTTGATAAAGGAAGTAATATTCAAAGGAAGTAATAAAACTTTCGAATAAGGATATAAGGATTAAAGGGAGATCGAAAGTGTCTTGCTTCATATACCGTGACAATTATCTAATGGTGCTAGAGCTTAGCACCATGCAAACGTATTTCCTCCTTCGAGGATGACTAGGAGACAAGATGGAAGTTATTCAGGCGGGAAGGCAGAGAGAGATAGAGAGAGAGAGAGAGAGAGAGAGAGAGAGAGAGAGAGAGAGAGATACAGAGGACGAAGCTTACGTCGTAACTTTTGGAGAAAAGACGCGGTGCGGTTTGAGAAGATACCAGAGGTAGAGGAAAGGAAAAGGAGATGGATAGATGAATAGAGAGATAAGCTTAGACAGAGAGAAAGAGATATAGAATAACGGAAGGAGTAGAATAAGGAAGAAAGATCAAGAAGAAGAAAGATGGGAAGAGAAACGAGAGAGTTCAACCTCTTAATTAGCTGCAATTACCGCAACATAGCAATGTCGAGTGAATCGCCCAAGGCTCATCCTTTGTCCTTCCATCTTCCATCGGTGTTAAACTCGCTCGTTCCTTCTCTCTCTCTCTCTCTCTCTCTCTCTCTCTCTCTCTCTCTCTCTCTCATTCTGTTTCTGTTCCTTCCTTTCTCTTTCTCTCTCTCTTCCTCTTTCTATCTCTTTCTCTCTCTTTCTCTACCTTTTGCCCGTCAGAGATCTTTTCTTGCAGTTCCCCTCTAGCGAGCTTCATCTCCGGGCATTGCGAAAGAGCCAATTTACGATGAGATTCAAACTAATATGCGGAAAATAAAAATCAACCGTGCGATGCAATGGACTTGATCTTTCTTCTTCTTATCCTTATCTATTTTCTCGTTCTTCCTCTTCCCATTTGTTTGTACTTGCTAACGTATAATCATGAAATAATATATGAAGGGCACATGATATAAAGAATTCATTCGTAAAAGATGTACATAGAACTTCCTGAAACTTTTCATTCGTTTCGATTCCGAAAGTAGAATAATGAAGAATCTTGTCAGTTCTAATGATACATTCCGTAATAAGTAAGAACTTTGACAAGTAATCGTTTTTTTCCCTCAAACAGTCTCTTTCTCTCTCTCTCTTTCTTTCTTTCTTTCTCTGTCTCTTGTAATTCATTTATACGATTCACGATGTTTTTCGAATGAAAAAAACGTACGTGAACCTAAATGAAAAGAAAGGAAGGGCTTGGGAAATGTTCTCTTTCCTATTACTTCAGACTTTTTGCCTGCGGTCGAACAAACATCTAACGATGAATGCACACGAATGAAGAAGATAACGAGGAAGCTTGTCCGATACAAAAGAAAAGAACTTATTTCGGTGTTTCGTTAGCTACCGATATTTTCTAATAGCATAATAAAGCCGGCTCGACCAACGTCGGCAAGAAAAAAAATCATAATAATCATAACAATAATATTTTGTTCTCCCATTGAATTATACTTCAACGAAAAATAACGTAAGAGAGATAGAGAGAAAATTAGTGTACAAAGAAATAAAGGTAGATATATTAGTTGCGATGGTCACTTTATATCCTGTTAATTGGATTATCGAGATAATTAAGCTTCTAACAGCATCGGAGATCGATCGATCGTACCAAAGGAAATTGATAAAACACTTTTTTTCATGATCATCGAAAAGATCTCTCAGCTGTAACGAAATCTACTTTTTACTTTCTCTTTTACCTCTTTCAAAGATTCTACACCTTGAACCGTAGTTTATTGTACCGTAAGAATGAACGATTAATCGATCAGATAGGAGTATCGTTTATTTTTATATAAATTTAGTTTACTGTTTGCGATTTAACGAGCGTGCATTCAAGGAGAGAGTCGATAAAAGAAAAAAATCATCTGCATAAATTAATTATCGACGTATGTAATATATATATATATATATATATATATATATATATATATATATATCGATGTTTGACTTATCTATCGAATAAGCGAAAAAGTCATAAATAGGATTTTCTAATCGACGCGATAGATCTCTCGAGACAGGTAGATCGCTTCTTGACTATCCTATGCCAATGACTCATAGATTCTCTGTGGTCGGGTACGCGTCACTACATACACGTTTCCCATGTCAGTTTGTCCTAACTGTTACCTTCCAGCCGACGACTCCCTTCTATATCCACCCTCACAAACGGAATTATTTATGAGCTTGAACATGAGCCAAAGCTTGTCCGTAAGACACTAAGACGTTTCTTGATGCTACTTGCATTCTCCCGGTATCTAGATCAAAAATAGCCTCGATGTTTGCGTTCTCTATATATATTTGGATTCGACCCTAATCGCTTCTCCATCAGTTGATTTCGATTAAATAAAGAAACGAAGAAAAAAAAAGTGAAAGAAGAGAATAAAAGAAGAAACTTGGATAGATTTTTTTTTACAAAACTACGGATAACAAGTTTTTATTTCATTCGATTCTCTTTCGTTAAAAAAGAAAAGAAAAGATTAACCCAGATTAAACTATTGATAAATATACAATTTTATTTCATTTTTAAATGGACCATTCGTGAGATAGACGTTTGGCTATCCCACAAAGTCCGTTTCGCCGTTTGTATCGTTGCGCACGTCATGGAAAATTGTTAACTCGACGAAAGAAAAATATAAAGCAAATGTACAATACGTATATCAAACCTGTTTCAATTTGTCCATCGGCGATAAAACCAATTTTTTATTTTATAAAAATATCAACAACTAAAGGTAAAAAAAGAGAAAGAGTTCTTCTCCTTTATATCATTATCATTATCGTCGTAATTAAAACATTCGAATTAAATAAAATGAATTTCGAATTCCTTTTGACCGAGATACTTCGCTTAGCTTTAAAATAGGAATTTTTTAGAACAGGAAGAGCCAAAGATGGAGGATAAGGAAAGAAAAGTCCGATTCGTAGTTATCTTCATCGAATACTAATCAAACTCGACGTACGATCAGTATGCTTCTCGAGTTCGTTCAATCAAGAAACGTTCGATAAAAAGGCAGAATACATCATTGGTAGTGGTTCGCGCTAATAGGTCACTGCGGTTCTCTCAGCCTAACTGGAAAGATATAAAAGTAGCGCAAGTTCCTCGTCGAGCTACTCTTCTGGCCGTGCATCAATGTTACCGAAAGGAGGAAGAAATCCTTTCGGTATTCGGTCAAAGGGGTAGCATCGCAATCACTCTAGTTCGATCTACTACCAGCGAGGGGCGCCACTTAATGGATCAGTAGATACGGTCTGCGTCAGGTCAGACCGGGCCGCGTTCCACTTCGGAACGCGGATCTCTTCGTAGCACTTCGGCTCGAATCGCTGTGACTCGTTTCACCCGTTCGTTTATACATCTATGTATATACATTCGTACGTACATATGTATGTATGTACGACTCCAAGAAAAATGCTCCTCTGGGAATACCTAAGTCACTAAGGCGAAGCATAGAAAAAACTTTTCTAAATGGACCCAACGATGCGCCTATTCCCGCTCTATTAACTTCCCCCACTTGGTAAATACACATCGGGGAAATGATAATTAATGCTAACCCGTTACGTTCTTTTCGAATTCCTCCTCATTTCGACTTTCCGTATTTTAATTCGGAACGATAACGGATAATGTCAAACGAGTCGTTTGATTTAACGATTGGCTCGAAATGAGAGACTTTCGAGGCTTCGTTAGATTGTAATTTGCATGGAATAACGTTCGATTAAAATTCGATAGAAATAATAGGGAAAATATCTCGTGTTTTTGTCTCTCTCTCTCTCTCTCTCTCTCTCTCTCTCTCTCTCTCTCTCTCTCTCTCTCTCTCTTTCCCTCCCTTTTTCTCTCTCTCTCCCATTCTCTTTCACAAACGTATGTACACATAGTTATAATACCGTTCGGGGGAACGAAATCGAACGTAAAACACAAATCGGTAGATGCGTCGAGAAAATTTATGCAGTCTGCATTCTTATGCAAGTATCCGGATCAGTCGATCGTTTGCAACGCGTATCTCTCGAAACATGTGGAAATACATCCAACGCATTTATGTGCGATTAATTCCCAGGTACGCTTCCACTTCAACATTTAATTTCTATCAATTTAGAGTCACTGAGCTTATCTCACTCCCTCTGTCTATGTACTGCTCTCTCTCTTTCTCTCTCTCTCTCTCTCTCTCTCTCTCTCTCTCTCTCTGTCTCCCTCATTCTCTTTCTCTCGGTCCTACGTATAACATTTTACAGGAATGTGGTCGGCAAACCGCGTGGTATACTTGTGTTTCAACGGACGACAACATTTGGGACGGTAACCCACGATAATATAATTAAATTCCACGAGTATCGTGTTGATTAAAGCACGACTTCGAATGTGTAACAAAAGCAATCGTACGATATAGAACAGAACGAGCTAGCTGTAAAAATCGATACACTTTCTTCGGTGAAAAACTATTCCCGACATAAGAGGCGATCGGTATTCGACAAGAGTACGATCTCCCGCTCCTTTCTCTACTACAACATTGGATTCGACAGGCATATCCTATTTCTCTTGTAGAGAGAAGAAAAAGAACACTTCCTCTACTCCGTCATTGTTCTCCACGGAGAGATAGAATTTTTTTCCAAAGCTTTTAGCCACCCTAATAGATCACCACTAGAAAAACCGCGTCCGTTATAAACGTAACCACTGTTTTATTATTAACGTCGTCAGGCTTTTTTTATTTTTTTATGTTGCATTCGTTTTATCTCTCTTTTTCTTTTTCTCTGCTTGCCTTCATTCTCTAGCTTTATAAAAATAAAATGTGTCATTCTTCGAGCCAGCTATAGTCTGACACACGATCGATGTACAAAGTAAGACCGCGAACTGCTTTAGAGTTGATGCATGCGTTCCAACGGTAATACGTCGCTAACATCGCTGTAATAACATTATCAAAATTATGAATTATAGTCAAGATGTGATAATGGAGGTGAAAATGCGATTGGTCATTTTTATATAGCTCGGATATATATTATCTTTTTCCTTTCTTCTTTCATTTTTTTCTTCTCTCTCTCTCTCTTTTAGAAAAAAATTTTATATAACGTTAAATCAAGGAGTATTCTCTGCTTAACAAGGGGCTATTATAATAATGACCGCACTTTTATTTTATATAAACTCGGCAAAAGTCAAACAATCGTGTTGCCGGGCCATACAAGTCAGTCCAGTCGTGGAAATAAATCCGTGAGGTTATAAAAATAAAAGATAAATGACCCCTTATTAACCGTGCAACGGGCATAAAATAAGAGGCTCTTTGTCATTCGCCGCGTCAAAGTATGCACACCCGTAAATAATCGACCTACTCAGCAAACCCCTTTAACGAGGCTTAATGCTCGGATTCGTACAATGTTAGCCTAGTGTCTTTTTCTTAAACGTTCATCGTAGCGCGAGTTAAAGCTATTAAACATTTTTTCATGTATTCTGAGTCACGACGAACAAGAATCCAAAAAATTATTAAATAAAAATATCGAATATCATTTCGTACGTAACTAAGATAGAGGAAAAGATAGGCTTTTTGAGAGACAGAGAAGAAAAAAAGTGCGGTGGTGGGAGGACCTCGTGAAGACGCGGAGGGCCTAAATAGTGTAAGGCTAGCTTGAAAAGCTCGTAACCTACCGCGCGTGGCGCGTTGTATCGTTCGGATATTGCTTCCATTTTTCATACGACACGTGTTCGAATAGAAGTAATCGTAGGCGATGTGGGCGGTCGGCCACAGACCCTCCCCACCCTCTGCTCGATAGTAAGGATCGTCGAAGCGTAATCGATGTTTAAAAAAGGTTCGCTGAAAGGAGATGCGATTTTTTTGCGGAAGGGTAGAGAAAAAAAAACAGTCAAAAGAGATTTCGTGAGACGGAATAGTGAAAATACTTTTATTGGAAATCGTTACCACTAGTTTTTCAGTAACAATTACATCAGGCAGAAAAAAATAAAAGAGAGAGAGAGAGAGAGAGAGAGAGAGAGAGAGAGATATCAAGATAAATTTAATACTGTAATAAAATAAAAATATAACGATTATAAATGTGTAAAACAAGATAAACAATAAAGTAAAGACAATAATGTATAATAATCTATAAAGTATATATGTGTGTGTGTGTACGTGAAAAGAAGAGAGAGAGAGAGAGAGAGAGAGAGAGAGAGAGAGGGAGCGTAGGTGCCGCGACGACGGTGGGCGAGCGACTGGCGGTTCGCGTCTTAGCTCGTGCGATTCCGCGGACGCTCGGGAACGCCGGCGCCTCTGGGCGTCGCGACGGCGGGCGTCCAGGGCTGGCAGGCTGGCAAGCAGGCAAAGGCAGGCGTCCCTTCGCGCTCTCCCCGCCAGACGAGTTCCGACTCTACGCTCGGCCGGACGTGACGTAACGCGCAGCGTGGAGAGCGTTGAGAACGCCGCCGCCGTTGTCCTCCTCGTCCTCGCTCTCTCTGTCGTCCTCCACGTAGTTCGTCACCGTCGTTTTCCTTCTCCTCGTCTCGGGAATTATCGTCATTCTCCTTCGCGCGAATACAGCCTTCTTCGTTCGTCGTTTATCCGTCTCTTTATCTTGGTCTTCGCCTTCGTCAACGCTTTTTTTTTTTACATTTTTCTTTATCTCTTTACTTCAGTCGAAAAAAAAACGAAATTTAAACAAACGGACCGGTCGTTCTCTCTTTTCAAACAGCGTCAATTTTTCTTACTGGTGTTTGTTTTACTTTCTCGAGTGCCGCTATATTACGAGAAAGAAAGGAGCAAACGAAGAAAGAACGAAATAGGGAAGAAGATAGAGGAAGAAGAAGAAAAAGGATAAAGGAAAAAAGAAGAGTGTTGGATACATCGTGAGAATAATTTTTGGTGACACGCGCGCGCCTTCGAGGCGCGTAGAAACCGCGTGCGCTAACGTAAACCTTGACGTCTCGCGACTGAGAAGAGTGACGTGAACAAAAAAAAAATAGAAGAAGGTAGAAGAAGAAAGAAGAGGAAGTGTTCTCGTTTCTGAAGAAATGCTATTTGCTATGTTACTATCTTGAATTCTGGATCACGTGCGAGCGATCGAAGAAAGAAAGAGAACGAGAGAGAGAGAGAGAGAGAGAGGGGTAGAGAGAAAGAGAAAAAGAGAAAGATAGAGAGAAATAAACTTTGATGCGTGACATTTCTCTTCGTGTTTATTCGAGCGATTCGAGACGGAGACATCTCGAAAGAGACGACATCTCGAAGAAAGGAAGAAATCGCGAGGACAGCCGGTGCGGCGTCGTTACCAAACGCAAATGTCAAAAGCTGGTGGAATCGAGGAGAACGGCGGTGCTACGAAGACGAGCAAAGTAATGTCCCGAGGAAGTGGCTCGATCATCGCGATTCGCTTCGAGTCGCGATAAAACGAACGGTGACGCGGATAAGGGGGGATAATATGCAGTGGTGAAAGGTCGTTTATCGCGTACGACGTAACGCTGTAAAACAACGTGTCGTTAAGCTCGAAAACGGGGAACAAAGCGAGAAAGATCCTCGGAAAAGGTGTTATAGTGTTCATTGTAAGACAGCGAGATTAGTTTGATCGAAATATTAAAAGAAAGATCGAGGAGAAAGAGATTGAGAAGTCTCTTCATCGTGAAAAGAAAAAATATAATATATACATAAACGAAAGAAAGATTTAAAAAATAAGAAATAACTCTTAAAAGAAAAGAAGATCCATTTCTTCGTTTTCCGATCTCTCAAGATCGAAAAAGCATCTCTGTGTCGGTGTCACGTGACGCTCGATCGTCAAGGATCGTTGCGACGAGAGAGGCGCGACGCACCGATCACGAAGATGCTCACCATGTCGACCTTGATGATGCCCACCACGATGACGACCATGACGAATCCAGGACCGATACCGGCGCATAGCGTGCCGCAGAAGATAGAACCGCCTAAGTTGACAGCCGCAGCCACTCTCGCTCACACGACCACAGCGGCCAACAAATCAGGTGCCCATTCTTTTATTTCTCTTTTCCTTCGTTGTGCTTTACCGAATGACTTTTTTTCTATCTTTCTTGTATAATTCGTCTCATGTTTTTTACGAAATTTATCGAATTTTCTCTCTCTCTCTCTCTCTCTCTCTCTCTCTCCCTCTCTCTTCGTACGATATTTTGAATTTTATCCTCAGAGGATGAACGTGCTCATAGAATAACTATCTCTCTATCTCTCTCTTTCTCTCGAAATTATTTTATCGATAGTTCGACCGTATCCGTTTATGTATTATACGTAAATACATAGATACGTTCTTTCGAACATTATTCTAACCGATTAGTACGTAAACGATTTTACTTGAAGCATCGTTCTCGTCGTTATTTCAAAGCTCAGGGAGCTCTTCTCTTTGTCAACGCGAGCTCTCCTCTCAACGGCAGATCACGTTAATGAGATTTAATGCTTCCGCGCACGCGCGAGCGAACGCGGGACGATCGTTCGTAAAAGGAAATAATTGATAAAGTCGTTAAAAGCTACACGATACGATCCTTTATCCGGGAAACGATACGATCGAAGTTTACATCGAGCTCGGAACAATTGCGGAGGTCTGACGTCGAGAGGAAAAGAGGAAAGCGGAGAAGGAGGGAGAAAGGGAGAGAGAAAGAGACGACTACAACGACGATACGAAGAGGATGAGGAGGAGGATGGTTTTATTCGAGGATAAATTCCACCTCTCGTAAATGTCCTCATCTCTCCGAATACGTTCGATCTCTTTTTCCTTCGCGAGTGTCGCACCGAAAATCGTCGACTTTAGCGATTTTTATTCCTTTTTATTTCATACATACTATTCCGATACTTTTACCCGCGAAACTACCGCAATTCTGTGTTCCAATTTCAGCGACCATAAAAGAAGTGCTAACTTCTTGTAGGGTGCGAGAGACTGGAACGAAGAGAGGAAAAAAGAATGGAGAGAGAGAGAGACAGAGAGAGAGAGAAAGAGAGGATAGTGAGGATGTAGAAACGTAGCAAGGCCGGCTGATCTGTATGTGACCCGCATAGAAATTCGAATGGACCCCGTCTCCTCTTTCTCTCTCTCTCTTTCTCTGTCTTCCACCTTCTCTTTCTAAGATTCATACGGAAATATTGACGTCGTACCCGAAGAAATTAATTATTCCGCGTGCACGCTCCTCTCATCGTCGATTAGCGCGTAATGGCACTTCTTGCTTCGTGCTAAATTACGAATTAAAAAGTCTCGTCGAAAAGATCGCCTTCTATTCTCCATCTACCCTCGAAAAACGTGAGTGAGATAGGAAAGGGGAATAAGAGAAAAAAGGAAAAAGACAAAAAAAAAACGAGAATTCTACCATCTCGACTACATCTTCTCGCACGTAGAAGTAGACCTTGGCGTCGATCTCGAGAACTCGAAGAGGAAAGAACAAGGACGTGGATCAAGAAGAAAAGAAAAGAAAGAGGAGAGAAGAAGAATAAAAGAAGAAGAAACGGAAAGGCGGTGCCTCAGCAATGGAAGAAGCTGGAGGAAAAAAAGAAAGTTATAATCATAGACACGAGGAAAAGACATCGTTAATGGTAGAAACAAGGTTGGCAGAGATCCAGGGTGATTTTTAGTCGCGCTAAGCGCCACTCTCGTCGCTGCTTTCTCGCACCACCAAAAGAAAGCCTTTCCTATCTTTTCTCTCTCTCTCTCTCTCTCTCTCTCTCTCTCTCTCTCTCTCTCTCTCTCTCTTTGTCTATCTATCTGGTTTTTCTTCGAATCGAACCATGATAGAAAACTTAAGCCAAAAGAGACAGAAAGAAAAAGAGAGAGAGACAAGAATAGAAATTGTCGTATACAACGAATCGTATATCGTGTTGTCACTGAGATAAGTGGATTCTATCGAGCTTTCGATCATAAGTACATGTATCCAATGATAAGCCTTCCATATTAAGAGAAGCTTAGCAATGTCTAGTATCCCGTAAAGAAAAGTCAGAAACTGAGTGAGATAGGAGGATAGAACAGATGTTAGTATAGATGCATAAGGCAATGCCATTATTGCAACTCTCTGACTAAGACCATGCTAGAATATCGCTTTTATCCGCGTACATATGTGCGATCCATAAGACGGAGAACAAATACAGAGAATACGAATATAGAGAACGACTAAGTAAGAGAGATAGAAATAGATAGATGGATAGATAGATAGACAGATAGAGAGAAAGGGAAAGAGAGAGCCACTGCCAATAGGGCAATCCCTAGCCGCGCACACTTAGCACGTACTAACTATAGTTACCGTTACATCGCGGGCTCTACGTGTCGTGGGAGCGTAACAAGGGCGCAAGTCCCGGCACCGTGCCACTTTGCCACGTATACTACCTGCGTGGTATGCACGTTAGCCTACGTGGGCGAGAGTGGATGCATGGAATTTATCGAAGACCACCGCCGGCCGTCACGGCATTTGCCCTAACTCTCTCCCTCCACGTAGCACTCCTTACCACCACCATCCACCCTCACGATTACTACTATCTACCCGGGGATCAATTCGACTAATTGCTTACGGATAAAAGCGCTCGCACGTCTTACGGAATCGAAGGATCTCTTTCCTCTCTGGCTTATTCCTTATTTTTCTTTTCTTAATCGTCTGGCAAAAGTATACATAGGCAGAGACAGTATCTTCGTCGTTCATCCATCGTTGTCGTTGTCGTTGTCGTTGTCGTTGTCGTTTTGGTCTCAGTCTCGGAGCTTTCCCAGCATTGTTTCGAGAAAAAGAGGGTATGTAGAAAAAGACAGAGAAAGAGAGGGAGAGAGAGAGATAAATGGCGTTTTCTCGAGGAAACGTTATCTCCGAATTAAGAGGAGTGTCCTACCCGGTTGGGATATCGCGTCTCGAGTGTTTCGTAGTGGTGCGCAAGAAAATTGTCCCATCGACGAATAGAAAGGGACGAGTGGTCCAGAGTAAAAAGTCAATTTTCGGATAGAATGCCATTGGCCTAGGATGCTTGAATAATCTGGGTCAACGAATTCCAAAGTCTAAAGAAAAAAGAAACGCAAATAATGACTATGTGGAAAGAGAGAGGAGATTTTTTTTTGTATAAATTATTATTAGGCTTTCGAGTGAATCACGAATTCTTAGATAAACTGGAAAAAGGATTTTAGAAATCTCAAAGTATCAACACGTTCCATCGAATCTTTGATCTTTCGACGGAATGGAAGGAAAGTTTCTTCTGCATAACTCGAATGGACAAAGTTAAACGAGTGTAACGAATTGAATGTGAGAGGTAGCAATCTTAAGATTCTCAACTTTTTCTTTTTCGAACTTGTAACAGGTTCTCTCGCTCTCTTTCTTTCTCTTTCTCTTTTCCACCCTCTCTCCCTCTCACTCTCTCGTACACACACTCACCCATACAGGAGTCCAATTGATTTTTCCGAACCCTCTCGAAGAGAATGCAAACCCCCCCGTTGCCACATTCTCTCCTTCTCATCCATGGATCCCCCAAGTATATAGATCCGACGCAGCTAAAGGGTAAGTGCTCGTAAAGTTGTTTGTCTGCTCGATATACTGTAATAGCGAGGAGGCCGCCATTAGCGGGCGAAATTCGTTTAAACGCAATTCGAGAACATCGTAATCCGCAAATTGAATCGAGAGAGGGAACTCTAGCCTTTTTAACGTCGTCTACCAGCGTCAGCGTATGCAAACTTACGGGAGGAGGATCGAGTAGAGGAGGATGAGGGGAGAAAGAGGAGAGGTGAGGGAGATCGGCCCTCCGGCGTTAACATTTTTCGTTGTTACTCCTTAATGCCGTTGTCTCCTTTTTCTCCGTTAATATCGAATACAAGCAGAAACGCATTAAACAAGAGCATGGAATAGCGACACATTAAAGAAGGGCTCTACGGAACATCGAAGGGGAATAATATTTCGAGCTTTTATCGGATTCTCCTTTTTTGATAGATCAAATTCGAATTTACGAACCGAGTGTGCCCACCTATTCGATTTTATCTCCTCTCTCGTCATTGTAAAACATTATCGTCACATGTTAACACCGTTCCTTTGAAATGCGAGATACGTGTACAATATTTCATTTGATGGACGAGAAGTATATAGATACCTCTTTTTTTCGTTTTTGTTTTTCTATAAGAATAATACTCGAAATCATTTATCTCTCATTTCCTAGCAAATCGAAAGGAGAAGCACAAATGGAAACATATTTTCCCCGATTATGATAAAATGAAAAGAGAGTAAGGATGAAAAGAAGTAGAAGTAGAAAAAGGAAGGAGAAAGGAGAAAACGAGGAAGGCGCAAGCGATGGATAGCTTTAGCTTCGGTTTCATGACGAGGTTACCGAAGTTTAGTCCACAGATTCAATTTTAGTTGGCGCGCCAGGCCGCGCCACGACCATCGCCAGGCCGCTCAATGCCACGTAGGTACCTCGCAGGGTTGGTTACTAACCCTCTTTCTATATTCACCCATCCTTCCGCAAACCTCTACCTTCACCTCCTCTTCATCCCTCGCTCTTTCCAAATCTCCATTCTCTCTAAAGACCTTCTGCCAACGAAGATTCGAGGCCACTTCATTCAACCATTCGCAACTTTCCACCGTTTTCCACGGATTTCACCGCTACCGTTTATTTCATTGTCTCGTCGACCTCGAAATCCGTAAGCTCAATGAAACGAAATTGAGCGAGGAATTGCGATTCTAAGTCGGAATAATAATAATTTAAATGTTTCAACAATACGATCGATGTATCGATCGTCCTGTGTGTATTTTATCGCTTGAACTTGCGTTTAACTTTTTAAAGCTATAGAACATAACGTTGTATCCACGATAATAACATCGAATAATGGTGAAAAAGATGGAAGAATAAAGAAAGAAAGAGAGAAAGAAAGAAAGAAAGAAAGAAAGAAAGGAAGGAAGGAAAAAAGAAGGAAAGAAAGAAAAACGGAAAATAGTATGAAATCGAAGGAAAATATTATTGATATAAGACAATCTATAGGTATAGGAAACTTGACGAAGTACGTAAGCAGGGGAGATAAGTCGTGGGTGGTATGTAGCACGTTGCCGAGCCGTTGGTTCGACGGTGGCCATTGGCCAACCAAGCAGTAAATTCGATCGCCGGACGTCTTCGGGACGCAAGGCAAGGATGCTATATCCTACGTTTTTTGTTCGCTCGTTCTCCTTACAACTTCCCTTCGTCTACGTCCCCGTTTCCTCGTAAGAACTAGTAAAGGTACGTCATCGATTCTCCTATACGTACGCTCGCAAAACTGACCGAGCTACTACTACTACTACTTCTTCTTCTTCTTCTTCTTCTTCTTCTTCTTCTTCTTTTTCTTCTTTTTCTTTTTCTTCTTCTTTTTCATCTTCTTCTTTTTCTTCCTTTTCTTCTTATACTTCGTCGTCTTCAGTTTCTTCAGCTTCTTCAACGTCTTTTATTTTGTCTTTCACCTCCTCGTCTTCTTCTCCGGCTTTCACTTCGATAACTCGTCTCGCTCGTTACACCATTTCTCTGACCACTTATTCGCCGAACAAACAACTTCGAACTCGAATTAATTCGCGAGTTCGTTGAGCCGGAGAAATCGTGCCCCTCTCTCTCTCTCTCTCTCTTTCTCTCTCTCATTCTACCCCACTCTCCTACGTTCTTCTTAATTCCGTTATCTTAATTAGTACAGCTCGTAACTCTGCGAGTACAGGCTTGGTGAACGAAAGTGAGGAGGAGAGAGAGAGAGAGAGAGAGAGAGAGAGAGAGAGAGAGAGAGAGACTAGGAAAGAACGAAAGAAAAGAAAAGAAGGCAAAAATAGTCCTTAATCTCGTTTATCGAATATTCATGTCCGACACATTTTAACGCCTGAAAATGAAAGCTGCTTTCAGAGATTGAAGATAATAATAATTACGATCTCATTATCTCTTTTAATACCTTTTGAATGCCGTGCGCCACCGAAGAGAAACGCCACGGCCCAGACTATAGACCGTTAATTCGCACGAGACAAGGACAATCTTATTACTACTTAACTAAAGATTGCGCTTACCTCCTTCCAGTTAACGATTAATTTCTAATGTTAACATAACGTAATTATCGCATTTATACTCGTTCAAACGGATTCGGAAAATTGACATTCCATCCTTGAATGAAGTTAAACTCATTAATATGATAAATATATTTGTTTTTCCTTTAATTACGACAAAATTGTTAGAGTTTATCGCTTATTATTATCTCTATTTATATTATTATTATTATTATTATTATTATTATTATTATTATTATTATTATTATTATTGTATTGCTTGTAGTTTTATACGAATAACGAATAAGGAAGCGAAATTTTTATATAGCCAGGAAGAAAAATATTTTCGGATTAAAAAATCTTCAACCAATAAATATTCCTTAATCCCTTGTTTTAATTCATTTTTCAGCTTTAACGTATACTAATACCTTTCATGATCTTTCAGTTAAAAAATTACTTCTTCCTTCTTATTCTTTCTTTTTCTTCTTTAGTAACCTCTAAAGACCACGCCATAACTAAGCTCGACGTAAGATTAAAAGTCATCAAAAAGTATCATCGGAAATGTTTTATCTCGAAGAACGGATTGAAACCGCTATGAGGTAGCACTAAAATTTATAGCTCGATTTGTAATATATATGAACGTGACGCATCTCTAGTTCGAATCTCTCGAATATTTCATTCGGAAGATATCGACTTAGAAAGATCCAATCGTTCGTCCTTAGTCTTTTACGAAAGATAGAACTGACCTATCTTAGTCTTGTCCCAAGAAATTCTGATAAACTATGTAGGTCCATGTAACGAACTTCCGTCCTCTTTTTCTATTTCTCATGGACATAGGAATCCATTACTCTTAATGTATGATAAATTGACGTAGAATCAATATCGTATTATTAGTTTTACATATGAATTGGAAAAAGATCGACAAATTAATTATTTCTCATCGTTCGAAGAGCCATACAGAAGGCTCTGTAGGTAATAGAAGAGGATCGCGAAAACGAAGTGGACCCGACTCGAATCGAAGTAAAAGGGTTACGGATAGGAGTGGATGGAGAAACTAGAGGGGGAAGGTAGTCACTTTGAGAACAACATTTACCGAGAGGCGTAACGACCGATCCCTCTATTCCCAGTGGCAACGAAAGCTCGTAAAACGGTACTTGGAAATTCGCTGCGCCAAGTTAAACTTGATGGAGACGAAGGTGGGTAGTATGGCGCCGACAGCACAGGCAACTCGACTCGTCGCTTGCCACATAGTCGTACGGGATAGCTAACTGTGAAAGAGGAAGGAAGAAGAGGGCACGAGAAAAAGAGAGGGAGAGTGAGACTGAGAGAGAAAGAGGATGTATAGTAAGGGGTCGGGACCCAAAGGACCCGAAGAAACGGCTATCGGTCGTAGACCAGTTTGGTGTTTCGAAGCAGGAAGGTATCTAGTGAAAAGAGTGGCCCTGTCGAGGGAGAGAGAGGGAGAGAAAAGAAAAGAAAAGATAAAAAGAAAAAGAAGAGAAAAGAGAAAGTAGAGATCTCAGAATGAAACGATATTGTTTTAGCTGAAAAGGAGTCCTCGGTCGATACTTAGACTTCATTTTTCCATGAGACTCATCGTAAAATGCGAGCGCAGAAATATCAAGCAGTTACATACGTTTCCACTCTACTTCTCTGGTCTACTTCTCTTTTCTCGTTATATAGAGAAAGAGAAAGAGAAAGAAAAAGAGAGAGAGAGAGAGAGAGAGAGAGATAAGGAGGAGGAAAAGAAAAACGAGATAGAGGAAGGAAGGAAGGAAGGAAGGAAAAGAAAGAAAGGGGACATTGTCGCGAACAAAGAGTTCGAAATATTTGAGGATACCTACGACTACGGCTCCCAAGGGGAAACGACGTCGACGACGACGACGACGACGACGACGACGACGACGTCGTCGTCGCAAGGATATATCGGAGAAAAGGACACAGTGGAGGAAGCGAAAGAGAGAAAGAGAGAGAGAGAGAGAGAGAGAGAGAGAGAGAGAGAAAGAGAGAACAAGAGAGAGAGAGAGAGCAGGCGCGAGGGACGAATCGAAATCTCCTTTCCCCTCTACCTCCTTCTCCTCCTCCTCCTCCTCTTCTTCTCCCTCTCTTCTTCTTTCTAGGATTCCTATCTCTAGCTTCTTCCGCGTCCTACAGAGCGACGACGTCTCGTGGATTACACGTGGAGAACCGCATGGGTTAGCCGTGCGACTTGGCCGTCTGCCTTGACTCCGACAGAGCAAAATCTGACCCCCTTTCACGAAGGGATAAATCTAAAATTTGGCATGAAAAGAAGTCAGACGCCCCCTGCTCTCTCTCTCTCTCTCTCTCTCTCTCTCTCTCTCTCTCTCTCTTTAACCCTCCCATCCCACCCTAACTCCGCGTACTCGTCGTCGCCGCTTCCTCTCCGTACCGCCATTTTCTTTACTCTCTTTCCTAGTGAGTGCCGGAAGAAAAAAAGTCTTCTATTCGATCGGCACGACCGACCTCGGCATTTCTTCACGTACGAAAGAAATTTGGGCGAGAAGATCGTTCGATAAAGAAAGAGATAGATAGAGATAGATAGATGGGTGCGAGCGATAAGGATCCTTCCAAATTGCCCAAGAAGATATTTTCCAATGCAGGAGTTTACTGCAATGTTTTTAGAAAAACCGATAAGATCTTCCGTATATTACATTGTTAATTGAAAATCTTGATAGTATTTAAATTGTATTCTTTTCAAATCGTCCGTAAGGAAATTATAGGATACATTATTCAAGAATATTGAGTATACACATACATATACGTAGGTATAAACATACTTCGAAAGCCTTATTTAAAAATCAATAACATGCGGTAGGTCGAAGTGTCTTCAAGGTGAAAGCGCGTATAGTTCGCTCTCGCTGGAAAACATCTTTCTCGTTTCCCGGTCAGTTCTATATTTAGTTTCCATGCGAGGACAAACACGTAGGAGGAAGTACCTTACTGGTACGTGCATCTCACTTTCTCTCTCTCTCTCTCTCCTTTTCTTTCTCTTTCTCTTTCTCTTGTAGGATATTAGAGTAGAAGCTATGACTGGTAAGTTACTTCTTACGTTCTTTCGGTTAATGGTTGGGTACTTTGCCGAGCAGCGGGCGTCAGAACGGTATAGTGCTCGTTCGTGTGTTCGCCGTTTGGCCGGCCTTTCGGTCGAGATGTCCAGGAGATATCCAGGGGTGTCTCTCTCTCTCTCTCTCTCTCTTTCTCTCTCTGTCTCTGTCTCTGTCTCTCCATCCTTCCCTTGAAACCTATAAAGCTGCAACTGTAAAGCCGGATGCGGAAGTCGTGTTCTCTCTCGGCGGCTCGAGTTACCTCATCTCTCTTGCTCTTTCTCTCTCAAGATGCACGACCTATCGTAAATCGTTTCGTTCGACGTGCACGTCGAAATCGACTGCCGGCGAGTGATCAAGCGCGATACGCGCTAATAATAACGATGCCATGGTTTTGATTTATGCCTTCGACCGATTTCTCATCGTCGGTATCTCTACCTATCTACCATGTATTCGCCTTCGGCATTCAACGAAATTCGATGAAAAGCTTTTGAATTGAATCTTAACTTCGTACAATTTAAGTTTCAGTTGGTTCGAAGTCGGTAAAGAGTTAGGTAGGACAGCTTGATCATCTCTCTCTTTCTCTCTCTTTCTCTCTCTCTCTCTCTCTCTCTCTCTCTCTCTCTCTCTCTCTCTATCTATCTATCTCTCTTTCTCTCTCACGATCTCTTTTTATTAAAACACCGTAACCGTGTAATTAACGCGCGTCCTGAGCCGCGTAATTAGCAAGATATTTTATTTCACCCGCACTCAAGCTAAATATAGGTCAATCGATTTTTACCTAACGCCATTCAGTTACTTCTACTTTCTAAAGTACTACTAAACTAAATGGAAACACAGTTACGGACAGCTAACGACCGTGATCCTTCTCCGAGCGTTAGCGAGAATTTTACTTTAATTAGGCTGCCGCGTGTCACTCGAAAGAAGGAAGAGGAGGTAGAGGAGAAGAAGGGAAAGGAGGGTTGTCTGAAAGGGTCGGGAATGGCGTTCCTCTTTCAAAGTTCTTTTTAGGCGCGTTCACAAAATTTGCGGCCATTAGGCGAACCGCACGTGACGACCTTTCGAATTCATTATTGTCACGCTTCGTAGCACTCGAAAGGGATCCGGTATATTTCCTAAATGCAAAAAAGTATTTCGAGTAGTCGTCGTTTTGCTTTGAAGAATTCGATATCGATCGTCGTTTACTCGTATCCTCTCGAGAAACCACCTCTGAGAAGGAAGTTAACGTTTTACCAAAAAACGGGCGCCGCAGATCGGGACTATCGAAATCCTGATAGGTTAACGAGGAAAGTTTATTTGCGTATTTACTACTTTCCGAGGAAGAAAAACCGCTATCTTAATGCCGCGTCACGAGCGAGAAAATCCAACAACGTTTCTCACCCCTTTCCCGCTATATCTCTCTCTCTGATCTCACCCTCCGTGAGAATTTGCTCTCCTTTACTTCCTTTTTTTTCTCTTCTTTTTTTTTCTTCCTTTCCCTGAGCGATTTTATCCAAGAGAATTTTTCTTTCTCTCGCTTTTGTCTCTTCCACCCTCCGTAGCGAAACCGTTTCGAGTTGAGCACGATCGGGAAGATGAAAAATTCGAAAAGATATGAACAAAAAAGAAAGGAGAAAAAGAAAGAAAAGAAAAGGGAAGAATAGAAAGAGAAAAGAAACGTCGAAAAGGAATCGAGAATTCCTGGAGAAGAAATTCGATAGGCAAAGAATTCGATAACATCATTGGCTCTCGCGTCTCAAACGCGGTAATAACGTAACCGGCTGCTCGAGATAATCTCGATAGAGATCTACTTATCGCGAGATGCCAGCCTGCCGAAGAAAGTAAGGAGGCTGCTGAAAAAGGAACCATGAGAGGGTGAGAGAACGAAAGAGAAAGAATGAGAGGGATGCTGCTGGCGCATCGCATTACCTATCCAGCTATCTTCTGGTTTCCGGAGAACCACGGGGTGCCCTTATGCCGCGTAAAAGATGGCTCTCACTGTGAAATGCACTCAGTCACCATTCGCTCACTTACCAACTCCCGTCGAGTAGTCCGTCTAGTTTCACGTTCTACTCTACGTATCTAATCCAACCGACTGTTACAATTAGTTACATTTCACGTATATAAACGATTAGTTACGATTAGTTATATATTTCATCTGTATAAACAATTTTATCACGAACACTCGGAGTAAAATAATTCTTAACGATAATAATAGAAAATATCGAAGGATTTTCAACGTTTTCGTAATCGGCTACTTTATTATCAAAGGACAAAGGATAATAAATGAAAGAAGGGGATGTAACGGAGCGTGATAGAAAAAGTTGTTCGAAACGAAAGAAAAGAATGAACAACGAACACGTTTTCTCGTCTTACGACAACTTCGGCTTTGATTTGTTTTTCTTTCTTACCTTTTCCTCCTACACTGTCAATGATAAATCTCTTTTTCTCTTTTTTTCTCTTCTTCTTTCTCTATTTCTCTATCTTCCGTACTTTCTTCAATGTAACAGAAAGACAATCGAAACGAGATAAAGAAAATTCGATTGTAAAAGAAAGAAACGAAGAAAGAAACGCACTTGACCATAAGATACTTTCCGGCTTTCACGCTCGGCGCTACTTAACTGCCGCTTTAAGCTCCTTTCCTTCCTCGCGAAAGAAAGGGAGAGAGAGAGAGAGAGAGATTCGATTAATAAAAATGGAAAACGTATAAGGATGGAGACGGCTGCGAATAATTAAAATGTTGTAAAAGCTGACGAAAAATATTCGACTAATTCGAGAAAGAGAAAGAAAGGGAGAGAAAGAGAGAGAGAGAGAGAGAGAGAGAGAGAGAGAGAGAGGCAATGCTCGTCTCGAGATCGCGTTTGTCTGAAAGGTGTTTTTACGGTCTCCTCTGGTCTATCCCGAATTATACGTGTTTCTACGGTTTTATTCAACTCCGATCGATCGTTCTTCTTCCTCCTCCCCCTTCATCCCTTCTCTTCTTCCTGTTCTCTTTCTCCCATCCTTTTGAATAACGCTGGTTGATAATTAAAATTCTTAAGATAGTCAGGAATAAAAGAAAGGAAAATGTTCAAGATAATACGAGAATCTTTAGTTGCAATTGTCTTCGATACGTCGTTATTTTTCTATCGGTTATCTCTTTAAATATTATTATGAAACGAGTGATAGCGATCAAACGACCCGGTAGAAATAGTACACCGAGGCCGTAGGATAAGGATAAGTCGGTATTCGGCACGATCGAAGAAGAATCGTGCACACTGCTGGACCGTGAAGGATCATCAGGAACTCATTTAGCTTCTCTCCTCGCGCTTTCTGGCATAGATATATATGGGCATGTATATATCCAGCATATTTCAACCGAGTGCGAAGTTTATGGCATAAACGTAGAAGAGAACAAAACTAGCATAAAAAGTTCTCGCAATTTCAAAAGTCGAAATGTTATAATCAGCTTATTAAGACGAAGTTTAATTAACGATCATTCCGTTTGTTTTCTGTGAAGTGAAACAAATGGATAGCTAAGATACATCGTACTTTTTAATTTTTCACCTCACCGTATACATTGAAAAATATTTAATGATATTTATTACAAGCAACGATGTTTTAGATTGTTATAACTTATCGACAAAGGCTACCGAGTATCATAAGTTTCATCGTTGTTACCTATCTTATCGTCGTTTCTTTATAAAGACCGAACTTCTTTCTCTACGTTATGATTCATCGACAAAAAGATCAACACGACGCGACGTCTTATATAAACAAAAGAATATATGAACGAAAGAGACCTGAAAGTGTTAAACTAGGATTGGAACGCGTTCCTTGCGTAGACGTGACACATTTTTTCTTGATGATACGCGTCTCGCAAAGTTTTCGCTCGAGAAAGCTATCCGATAACATCTCGATCGAAAGTAGCAGCTATAGTACTAGTTCTCCTTCCTTTTTCCTTCTTCTTCTCCTTTTTCTCTCTTTTTCTATTGAATTTCGTAGCTCGAACATAACCTCAGATTCTTTCAACACCACCGTTTCTTTACTTCCCTTGATCACCCTCCCTCATTATCGATAATTGAAAGATTGGAAAGTTCATGACACTTCGATCTTTTCTTTCTCCCTCTTTCTTTGTGCCTCTCTCTTTTTCCTCTTTCTCGTTTGCAATCTAAAATTACAGCCTCGAATTTGTGCATCAGCGAACGTAAGCTTATAAGGGAAGGGCTGACTGAACTTCTCCGTCAGCGAAGACAATCGGATTTTAGAGATAAAACGTATCACGAATCGTCTTTACGACAATTAGTCACCGTCAGGCAGGATCTTTCCACTTTGACGCATCGCAATAGCCACACACCGCAACTCTTAGTAGTGGAGGTGATACGAAGATAGTGCTAAAGGAGGTGATGCTGCTGTTAGCGATGGCAGAGAGGTAAAACCCTCGTAAAAAAAAGTCTCTAAACCGCTTCCTCGATTCGTCGAATCTCCCATTTCCTCTTCCAACTTCTCTTCCATCCTTGTCTCGCTTCTTTTAGCATGAGAGAGAGAGAGAGAGAGAGAGAGAGAGAGAGAGAGAGAGAGAGAGAGAGACGAGCCCACACTTTCCTCCGTCCTAATTTATACTGATTAGATATCGAGGAGACCGTGGGATATCAGCTGTGGAAGCGGAATCGGAATTACGATTATCCGACGAATCCGACAGTAAAGTCCGGAAACGTAATCGAAACGTGCGATTTGCTTAGCCTCTCTCTCTCTCTCTCTCTCTCTCTCTCTCTCTCTCTCTCTCTCTCTCTCTCTCACACACACACACACATATACTCTCTCACATACACGCTTGCGAGCAAGCATGTCTCGAGAGAATTTGAAATCGATGATTCTCGAAAGCGGCTTCAACGTACATCGTCCGTAATTACCGCGATGATGGAGAAACTGGTCTAGATAGAGAGAAATCTCGAATGTTGAAGTATAAATTTGAAAATTCTTTGAGAGAATGGATTCCGAAAATGGATTTCGAAAATGGACTAGAACGAAAAGTTTCTAATGTAACCCCGACAGATTGCTTTTACCAACAATAAGAAACGAAGAGTGCAATCGACTTTCTTATTTCTGTTGACCATTTCTCGAAGATTTCTGCTTTTAATTCATCACCTTACAGTAAAGCGAACAAATATCATTGGTCGAACCTTACCGATATATTATTATCGGTGGTCATAAATTGATTCTAGAAGATCGATATTTATTCGATGCTACGGTAAAATAAAGACAGTCTTATCCGTATTAACGTCTCGAATACAAGTAAAGTTCTCTCAACGGACAGCTTTTCTACCAAAGAGTTACGAGAAAATAAAATCCTTATTATTATAGAATGGAAAAGGAAATAATTTATGAAGTCTTGAGCCAAGTATCATCGTCTAGAGCGTATCGGAAGAATATCCAACTTGAGGTCGATTTTACGAGATGAACGAAAAACTTGTTTAGTTCCCTTCTCGTCCTTGAACATATATGATCGTCCGTAATAAGTCTCAGTGGAAAGGAATTTTTCTTTCGACGTCGTGAACCTTACATGGGAAAGGATTTCAAGCACATAACTGACAAGCTACACGATCTACGTGACCAAACTCGAATTCTTTCCCATCGACTAACTCAAAGTTGTATCCTACATCCTTTCGATCCTATGTCTTTGGTATATCCCATGAACGGACGAATTCCCATGCGTTTTTGCCACGGCTGATTCGAACGAGAACCCAACCACCCGTTTCTACTACCGACGATGGCGGAGGTGGCCTGTTGGGAGGTGAAGAGGAGCTATGGGAGGCGAAGTGGGAGTCAAGTGGTAGGATAGCGAGCCAGGATCGATGGAGATAATGCCCATTACCCCTAATACGAACTCGGCTTCGCTCCTTTCCCCTCTCTCTTTCTCTCTCTTCTCTCTCTCTCTCTCTTTTTTCTTTTCTTTCTCCCTCTCGCTCCAACACCCCTTCAAACCTATTCCATTTCCGTGGCCCCTCGAGATCGGTAACCGATGCTTTTTACCGCCTTCGCTGACTCGATTCTCGTGATCCGTGAACTCTTTTCTCCGCAAGCTCGTCGTCATTGTCATTGATCAAAAATTTCTCAAATCTCGAACTCAAAGCCTTCGTATCTTAAATCAGATGACATAGATTAGCAAAACGTGATCCTCGATCTAACGATTTATTTAAGGTATTCAATGGAGAGAAGGCGTAGAAAGGAATAACCAATTTAATAGATTTCTTTCTTCTTTCACTCCTCAGGAGGAAGAAAGAGAAAGGAAAAATAAATATTGAAAGAATTTTCATCGCTTCGAAGAAAATCGAACGATCTGTTGGTAACAGACGAATATCATCGATCTGTCAATTTAATCAACTTCCCTCTCGATACCCTTCAAAACTGTTTAAAACATATTCGAACGAACAAACAAACGTGAAATTTCCTATTTCGTCGAATTCTTTTTTTTTATCCTTTTTTTTTCATACAGACTCGAGAAAGAAACAGGACGAAGTACGAGCGACTTTCGCAATTGCAATTACTTCGCTCCTTCTTATAATAACGGCATATTATACACAACGAAACGTATATTAATTAATAAAAATTACTATTGGACAAGTACATATTGTCCAGTTCATAAATTGCCCGATAAATAACCCGAACGTTATAACGCGGTAATTAACGTTTAAAGAAACCTTTCACTTTCGAGAGATTCAGAATGAGAGAGAAAGAGAAAGAAACTTTGATCGAGAACTCATGGAACTACTCTCTTTATTAGTCAGTAATTAATGTTCATAACTAATTATCGTCGTGAGTATGAGCACGGTTATACGATATACAGGATATAGCATAATATATAGTAGGAAGAAAAATCGTGGTGAATCGAGGCCGAGGTAGTAAGTCGTACGAGCGCAATAACCTGTTGAGTGCGTTCGCGTAGGTGGTGAATAGTGGATACGTGTTACGCGCGAAAGTCTGGGGATGAAGTTTCTCGAGGAAATACACGCGAGACAACGCGATGGCTTTTGAGAATTGTAACGTAGACGTAAACGAGAAGAACGTCGCATGATGCTTAAGGACACACCAAGTAATACGATTTTACTCGATGCATCTTTTGAATAAAAGTAAAAGTAGAAGAAAATAAAATAAAATGAAAAAGAAAAGAGAATGGAAGAAAAAAATTCAAGAGAAAGAAGAAACTTTGAATTCTGGTAACACGAGTCTCGCCGGCCATAAAGGAATTCGAGAGTTTGCGAACCGTTTGGATTTTGTGGTTAATTAAACGTAGTTTTGATATCGACGGGATATAAAATTGAAGTCCTCGCGATTTGGAAAATGTCAGCTGAGAAAACTTTTCCCCTCTTTTTTTTTTCTTTCTTTCATCTTTTTTTTTTTTTAGTCTTCCTTTCTTTCTTCCTTCCTCTCGTCGTTGGACTTTCGACCTAAAATCGTTTGACTCAACTTCGGTTGCTCCCTACCAAACCTTGCACACCTTTCGATTCGATATAAATGTATCTATCGCATTAATTAGGTTTTATAGTCCCTCGAACGTTCGTACGGCAATTAAAGCCACTCTAACGGAAATGGTTCTCGAAGTTCAGATATATCGATCCTTTATCGGATATCAGAGACTGTTCTATCGTCGCGCCACGGTAACGTTATTCGCGAAATGGTCGAGATTAGAGTGCAGTGTGTGATTGGAATTAAAAGAAAGACGTTTCTAGAATTAACGAAAGTCCTTGAGATTCTCGTATAAGGCAATTATGATTTAACGAGGATCCACTCGGTTTTGGGGATAGTCCAAAGAGAAAATAATCATTATAAAAAGTCCCATCAAATTTTATGTTAAATCGTAGAAAATACTCAACCGATATATGTATTATATATACATGTATGGATAACCATATAGACATAAATTCAACGAGCGGCGACAGAGAAAATCACGACTGATAGTAAACGGAAGGATTTGGACAAGGACGAATCAGGAGTCAGTGAGCGAATCGAAACACCGTCTCACCTCGTTCGTTCGCGACACGCTCGCAAAGCGTTGTAACGTGTTCGACCGTTTTGCAACGGAATAAACAATGTCTATCGTGAACTCGCACTTTGACCAGCTGTGCGCTTATATTTCCTACGTACATACATACATATAGTTACGTACATCTATTACATGTACATAACTAATTGTATATCACACACCCATACACACACCATATATATATATATATATATATATATATATATATTCACATAGGTTCGTGTTAGGAGAGCATTGTGTCGGCTTGCCGGCGTTAAGCATTTGATACGACCACCTTCCTGTTTCGCTCGTCCCTTTCCATCCAAAGCGAGTAAGCGAGTAGCGAGCGAGTAACCAAGCCATTGTCATTGTCGTCGTCGTCGTGTAGTTGCCGGCTCGTTCGAGCTGTAACCGAGCCTTTGCTGGACGTTACTAGCCTCTTCTTCGTGTACGAATCGTACAGCGATACGATACGATATGCCGTCGACTATATCTGTCCTTTTCTCTTCCTCCTACTCTCCTTATGTACACGCGTATGACACGCTGCTACACTCGCTCGATGCGAGGTAGTCTTTCGGTTAGTCGATCACCTGCATGCTCGTGTGATACATTCTCTTTACGTCGCGTTCGTAATCGCAATTATAATTTTATCGAAAGAAACAAAATATATATATGTGTGTACATGTATATCATTTTTGTTCGTCGATCGTGACTTCCAGTGATCAAAGTG
This sequence comes from Vespula pensylvanica, assembly GCF_014466175.1. Lineage (NCBI taxonomy): Eukaryota > Metazoa > Arthropoda > Insecta > Hymenoptera > Vespidae > Vespula > Vespula pensylvanica. The sequence continues at coordinate 4,693,055 of NC_057687.1, read as the reverse complement.
AATTTTCATTATTTAAAGTTATCTTTGTGCATATTTTTTTATTGTTTATTTTAGTGAAAAAAAGTAGAGAAAATCGCTCGAACAACGACACCCAATAACACGATCATAATTGTAATTTTGCGTCCGCAAGTACTGAATTTCATCGTTCATTTATACAGGAATGCGAGTGAAAACGTAAAAATATTTCTCATTGGGTTTAGATTCATTAATATCGGCCATTCAACGATAGTATTGTATTTCAATAGGATTTCATTTCCATTTGTTGCGGCAGATGTGGCACTTAAATTTCAGATTATATATGTAACAACATAAGTGATATTTGAAACGCGTTTACTTTGCCTACCGATACCAATGAATTTTCATCATGTAAAATAATTATCAGGACATATTCCAAATAAGTCTAGGTTACACATTATTTTATATCCTACTAAACTCGTAATAATATGATAAATAATTCGATCGATATTTCAAACAAATTGTAAAATAAAAATAGATCGAGTGACTTGCAGTTTTATTAACGTCAATATACTTATTATATATATATACATGAATTATTATTGAAGAGAAAACTCACACAAAAACTAACAAAAAAGCGTAAAAATTTCTCAAAAATTACAACGGTTTAGAAGCGGTAGGGGAATATTTTTGGTAGCTGCGCATGCATTTATTATCCAACCATATTCTCCCACGCGAGTTCTTTCTTCCTTTTTTATTTTCATTTCGTTTCAGCACAACGGTTGTTCCGCAAAACTAAAAATGTATGTATGTAGTATGTACGTATGTACGTATCCCGTCGCTCATGTAAAATTAATATTTTCCTGTTTTGTTCGAAAAACAACGCGGCCACAGGCAGATGGAACAGCGAAAACGTTCGTTGCGTCGACGTTAAAATCAACGTGAGCGGTCGAGTGAACAAAGAAAGGACTTTTCACGATTTAATACTTTTATTCTTTTGGTCAACGCATATCCTTGTTAAAATCATTTTTAACTTCATCGTGTTAAAATTTGAAGATTCGTATATATGACTATAGCAGTATAAGAGAGAAAAGAAAAGAGAAAGTGACAAATCAATGAGTAACAAGAATTTCTTAATGCAATGTGAAATATTAATTATCAAAATGGATGTTTACGTTAGCCAAGAATTATCGTGTATTATGTACGTTGTATATTTGACGTATAATCTAAAGCTACATACGTCGATCGATAAATATTAATGTCTTTCGAAATCCTTTTAACATTCGTTACTTTGTAAACACTCTCGGGCTACAACAACGTAAGAACAGTTTACCAAAATATAAAAGAAAAGGAAAGATTATTTATTGAGATACGCGTCCCAAGAGTCCCGCGGTAACCATGCGTGAAAATAACAAAGCCGTTCTTCAACAAATCGTCCTTGAGTAGTCGCTTGAGATATCACATTTCGACGACGACTGCACAAGGAAGCGGACGAAGATACAGCGACGAAATCGTAAGAACGAGAAATGGACATATACATACTTACATACGTACATAGAATAATTTATATATATATATATAAAACATTATATATATATATATATATATATATATAGGTATATATATAAAGACGAAAATAGTCGAGCACTGCAGAGTACGCGTTATACGATTTTTTTATCTCCTCTCGAGATTGCGAGGAGCGTAATCAGAGAAGCGCCCGTTGACTCGTGACGTTTCCGCTCGAAGCTTCCGCTCCGCAGAACCGCACCGTTTCCGTTCGACTTGCCCAGCCCACAACATGCGTGCATGCGTGCGTTCATATAAGCGAGTATAAAACGAGTGACCACTCGCTCGACGACTATCGTTCTTCCATGCTTATTCGAGGAACGTGCTATCGAAATCAGTTTCGAGACGAGGAAACGGCTGAGTGGATTCATGGTGATAATTTGCCACGCGATCTCTAACGTTTCCGCTTCGTTTCATTCCTATGTATTCTTCTCAAGATCTTGTTCGAACAAAACGACGTTTCTCTTTCGTTTTACGTCTTTTCAAATTTTAAATATCGAACAAAACAATACTGGTTTTGTTATTGTTTTTTTCTCTTGTTTCTTTTACGAAGGACCTTCGAAAAGTTCAAAAGGTTGTTTCGGTCGTTCGGTACACGAATTTATTCAAGTAGCAGACAGCTACAACGGTATACGAGCGATAGTACGAGGAGTTTGATCTACCGTGAAAAATATTCGTGGAAAGGGAAACAGAGAGAGAGAGAGGGAGAAAGAGAGAGAGAGAGAGAGAGAGAGAGAGAGGGAAGACTCGCGGAAAGTCGTCGAAAAGTTTCCCTTCAGTCTCCACAGAGAACCAAGGATATTCTCTCTCTCTCTCTCTCTCTCTCTCTCTCTCTCTCTCTCTTTCTCTCTTTCTTAGAGACTCTCTCTATCTATCTATCTATTTATCTATCTATCTAGTAACATCGAATGTCGTCGATCAACGATCGGATCGTCTTCTTTTTCTCGAGGAGAAGACAAAGCAAAAGACAAAATTAAACGAACTCTACTCCATCAGATAGCGCAGCTAATATTGACGAAGAAAGGTTGTGTTCAAGTCAAACGAATTGGACTAAACCACTCGATGACGTCATAGAACAACACCTGGTAACCATAGCGAACAAGATTTTCTATAGAATTTTATCTTCTCATTGTTTATATATGTGTGTATATATTTGTGTGTGTGTGTGTGTATAAGCATGGCGTAAACAGTTAATCGAAATTTTCCTTCCCGTGTACGTAAGTGATGGATCTTGATGCATCGATTCGTTTTTAATGTTGTTTACAAAAAAGATATATATATATACACACATACATACCTGTATACCTATTACGTAATTAGAGCGATACGAATGTGTGGTTTACGTTATATGCGCCAAGACAAGAAGAGAACAGCAAAATTAGTAATATCGAGTCCGTAATATATCTATATCGTTTATTCGCTTACGCGAATCAACGAAATTGAACTAAGGAACGTTCGTTGTTCGGCTACTGAAAACTCGCTCGTCGCGAGAAAAGTGGCTGCATGTGTGTAGACGGTGGTCGAAAATGGCGGTGGTGCCGAGTAAGAATAAATTGAAAATGGGCAGTGCGGGCCGATACTACGGCGCCTATCTCATCTACGACGTGGCGAACTCGTGCCTCGCCACCTTGCACGCCAAGATGCCTTCTCCTCTCGACGTCACGCGAGCCAACCCTCCGTCTCCCGTACACGTCCAGAACCCCCGTAAGTTTTACTCGAAGCTCTCTTCTTCTTATTCTTTTACTTCTTTTTATATTTCTAATTACTTTTTTTTTCTATTCTTCTTACCTCTCCTGTTTTTCTTCTTATCTTTCGCTCTTTCTATCTCATTTTTCTTTTTTCTTTCGCATTTCACTTTCGGATTTCCGATTAAACCTTTTTTTTGTGTGTCTCTTCTTAACTTATTAATTTTATATCATGTAATATGTATATATATATATATATTTTGTTTATTTTCTCGTATACACGTATGGGAGATGAAAACTACAAAGATACGATTTTTATATCGATTCGATGAAAGATTTATTGTCATTCTTCGCGATATTACGTTTTATAATACGCACGTTAATTAAAGTAAAAATTGAGTTACTTCGAAAACTAAGAATAGTTTAAATCAAATCGTAGGAAAAAGTGGTACAACGCAAAGGTGGGCAAAGTAACTGGTGCTTCTTCCACGTGTAAATATTATATTATCGTTGAAAGAAGAGTGCAAATGAAAGGCGTAAATATAAAAGTGAAAAGAGACAGAGATGGGCAGACGGTGGCAGAGTAGGCTAAAAGTTTCAACCGAACTTAGTTTACTTAGCTCGTAAATATCGCGCCGAGGAAAGCGCCTTTCTCGACGTCCCATGCCAAGAGGAGAAGCGATGTTTTCTCGTCTATACGCGTGTGCAATGAGATTATCTTCGAGAGAACACGGCAAAAGAAGAAGAATAAAAAAAAAAAAAATAATAAAGAAATAAAAAGTAAAAAAAAAAGAAAAAAGGAAACGAGGAAAGAAAAACACGAAGCGAAACTGGCTACTTTTAAAACTGTCTGCTACGTTTTATCCATTTTGTAAGCAATGTCTATCAAATTTATTGTGACTTATTTTCATAGAAAGATAATCTATCTCTATCGGTTTCTCGTTCCATACGATAATTTTTTTAACGATTACCCGAGACACGTCGTTTCCCGTTGAATGTTTTTCTGATACATACATCTCCTAGAAAGAGCATATGCACATGTATGTACTACCGCGGATGCTCGTGAATAACAATTTATTTCTGTCGTAGTTAAGGCCGTACGCGATAACCATGGGTTTTACGCGTGTATGTACAGCTTTAAATACGACAAGAATATATCCTCGTTCCATTGACGCAATGAACGAGTAACGTCAAAATAACCGGTTCTCGGTAAAGAAAGAGGCAAATTGGTGCCCATACCTTCCATAATGGGAGGGTTAGTCTAGTCTTGATGGGAGAATTTTTCTGATCGCGTGCCACAGCCCGATTAACATTGAGAGAAATGCAAGGAAAAAATAGGTGAGATTTTAGGCCATTAGTATCGCATTGCCGAGGCTCCTTTTTTCAAGAGTTAAGGGTGAAAGAAATTTTTCTGACTGAATGAGTCGATAATACGAACAAATCGTAAACATTTATTAACGATATATTATATTCTTGGATACATGATTTAATGCACTCTTATCATCTCTCGCGAAAAAAAAAAACGGAAAAAGAAAAGAAAAGATATGAGGCTCGATCATGAAAGATTTCCAAGACGATATCCTTCGTTTTTCCTTACTTCTTCAGACAAGCACGACATTGTCATCAAAAGAGAGACGTTCGAATTGGAACGACCAGTGCAATAACACGCGTTCTTCTTTACTCCACAATGCGACGTCCTTTACTCAGTTTTTTTCTCACCTCTCAGCACGAATCTCGCACAACGACGTTTCTTCGACTCCCTCATCTTTTTTCATACTTTTTTCTGAACAAACGAGACGAAGTAGCAAGAGGAAGCCGTAGAAGGTGCTGGCCGCAGGAAAGTGTAGAAGCACCCTATGAGACGGGATAGCGTGTCTGTTTTGATTTATAAGAATTCGCCACGAACCCCTAACTCACCTTTCTAAGTCTGGCCTCACCCCGGGCTCTCCTAGATCGAGCTAGATCTTTCTATCTTTCTCTCTCTCTCTCTCTCTCTCTCTCTCTCTCTCTCTCTCTCTCTTCATCCTTCCACCTATCTCCCGCGTGAATAATAGGCAGGTACCCTACTACCGAAGCAACCTCGCCTCGTTTCTTCCACCCTCCCTTACCACTCTCTCATCATCCTCTTCTTTTCTTCTTATTTTCTTTTTTCTGTCTTTCCCACTCTCTCTCTCTCTCTCTTTTTCTCTCCCTCCCCTTTTTCACTTATCGTTCTCTCTTTATCTCTCTCTCTCTCTCTCTTTCTCTCTCTCTCTCTCATTCTTCCTTTCTCTTCTTTCTCTATTTTCGTCCTTCTCCCCTTTTTTTCCTTCATCTTCATCCTCGTCTTTATCTTCATCCCTTCCCCTTCTTTTCTTTTTCTTCACGAAGGACGGACGAGCTCCGTCTCGTTGTTGGTCAACAAAACGATCTATCAACGTTTGTGTCGGGAACAAGAACAGCTACAAAACATTAGCGAGTCATGAACGATTTTGCATCGCCATTTTCGCGGGGAAGTCGTAGAACGAAGTAGAGGTGAGAGAGGAGAAGAAGGAGATAGTATATACGCGTATCGCGAAACGCGCGTCATCAATCTTTTTACTTTATATTTTCACTTAAAGCTAAGCAAGTCAACGGTGATGTGCGAACGCGAAGAGACGAATTTCGCGGTGAACTCACGCCTCGCTAATTTGCAAAAGCCATGCTTTATGTCTCTTTCTCTACCACGTTCTCTCTTTCTCTTTCTCTCTCTCTCTCTCTCTCTCTCTCTCTCTCTCTCTCTCTCTTCTTTTTCCTTTCTCTCTCCAACGTTTACAAACATTTACTCCCGACTTTACTTTCACGGTTTACGCGCTAATTAGGTTGTTCCAGGAGCAAACGAAATGATATTTTACGTTTTTAATTTCCAATATTTCTTTCATTCTTTTTTTCTTTCTTTCTTTATTTATTTTAATCGCTTAATAACCTTCCTAAATAAATCGTTCGTTATATATTTCGAAAGGAAATGATTAAACTTTTGTTCGTTTCATTTTCGTTTAAGAAGAAATATCAGAGATGTACTTTGCCCTTTTTACAGATGAGACTACAACGACGACACAGTTCGACAAGTTAAGCGGGATAAATTTAAAGGGAGAAAAATCGTGACGGTCGATCATCGAAACGCCGATCTCTTTTCTCATTCGAGGCGAGAAAACGCGACGATATAAATTCGAAGTCAACGAAATGTCTGGAAAGTTTTTCAATACGCGACGCGCGGCCTACTTACTTCCTGAATAAGAGTTTTCATGTCGGCTTTGCACATCTTTTCCGATAGAATGTATACCTGTCATTTCACCGATTGTACGTAGCGTAACAATACCTTGATCGATTTTTATTAATTTCCAGTTGTGTTTATATATTCTTTTACAGAAACGACCGGAACGAAAAGAACGGATCGTTAAGTCGTTAAATAGCGTATATAGAAATATATGTAATAATTTAGCAAGCTTCGATTCTGTCGACGACTTCTTCCTTTTCTCCCTTTCTCTCTCTTTTCTTTTTTTATACTCGCTCTCGACTTCTTGTTCTTATTCAGCACGCTCGTAAACGCGGCCATTTGTAAATCGATACGAGCAGCTCGAAAGCTTGCTTAATTTTCTACTTTTCTCAAACGATAGGACCGCCATGATTATCGCGTACTAGAGAGCAAAGAAGAGAGAGAGAGAGAGAGTAGAGAGTGGAAGCAGTGGGTGAGTGGTTAGAAGTAGAGAAGCCTACTTTTCGAAATTATTAAAGGATCTCGCTCGGATGCGTTAAATACAAACGAACTCGTTTTATCGGCTTTCATGTAGATCGTTGCTGATAGCGAGCGAGCATAAAAGCGAGCTTCTCCTTGCTTGTAACACAAGCCGTGCCGGTCGATGCTTCGTCGATCGAATTATTGCCTTTATCTTAATTAAAACAGAAGCACGACCGTCGAAGCTGATACGAAGCGATCGTAAAGAAACGCTTGCACGCTTTGATCGCACAAATAATGCCTTGTTAACGTCGTAATTCTAACGACCGAACTTCTTTACAACAGAAGAAATTCATTTTTCGTTACTTTCTTCTCGTTCAGGAAGTAACAACAAAAGAAATTTCTCTTCGATTGCTTATTCCTCTTTTACTAAGGTACATTTCTATCGATCTTCTAATGGAATACGACGCGAGTTTCGATCCTGACGAAGATTTGAATTAGAAGACAAATCTTCGCTGTCTTTCAGGTGAACATTTTGAAAGGAAATGAAGAAATCGATAAAGGAAGAAAGAAGAAATAATAGAAAGGAAAAGAAGAAAGAACTTTGGCGAGCCTGCGTTTTCTTCGACGTTCGAAATAACAGTCCAATTTCCTCGGCACGAAAAGTATACATAAGATATCGTCAGATATTCGCGAGGTCAGACTACGCTATTGCTCCCTGAGGCGTAAGACAGTACAGCCCAGTCGCAAAATTACTTTGCATAACTTGTTTCCCAAAAAGCACCTTCTCTGTTTCTTTGCAAGGCGTTGTCGTCGAGTAAAGCATATTTTTATATTCCTTCGTGTAATCATGAAACGGTAACTATCGTCATTTTAAAGAAGCCTATTTTTATTCGCGACCAACATGTTTCATTCTTTTCTTCTCTTTCTTTCCTACTCTCTCTCTCTCTTTCTCTCTCTCTCTCTCTCTCTCTCTCTCTCTCTCTCTCTATCTATCTATCTATCTATCTACGTATCTATCACTCGTAAGTCCTTGCAAAGAGCATTGAAATTTCGAAGGAAGTTCGCAACAAGAACTCGAAATCACTAAGAAGCCATGATACGTACATGCTTTGTAAAAGGAACACCCTCAACTAAATAGAAGCCTGAAACGTTGTCGGTAGGAACATAGTTGCAATCTGTAGGAGGATAAATAGAGAGAGAAAGAGAGAGAGAGAGAGAGAGAGAAAGAGAGAGAGAGAGAGAGAGAGAGAGAGAGAGATGCTTCTCTTATTGAACATCAAAAATGATCTTCGTGAAAAGTGATAAAAGCGGTAGGAGTATACGACTGAAAATGCATTCAGCCTACAGGTACGAGGTATTGACCATAGCCGGAGGGAGATTCCGTTTGATGATCGTTTATTGTAAGCTTCGACACAAACAGCAACGCTAGTAACGTCAGTAGAGATTGCAACAGCGAGAGTAGAAGCCGCCTACGAGCTTTTTCCTTTCGTTTGCTGAAAAGGCGCTGGTGGTTGCAAACGGAAGGTCTGCTTGGTATACTTACTGCACGGTAACGAGAACAGTCTCTCTCTCTCTCTCTCTCTCTCTCTCTCTCTCTCTCTCTCTCTCTCTCTCTCTCTATCTATCTATCTACCTATCTATCTATCTCTATTTTTCTTCCATTCTCTATTCACAAATTTTACTTTGATATAATAGTGGATCATAGGTCATCGTTTAACGATTTCATAGGATATGTCTTTGAGTCATCTAATTTGAAAATCATCTTACAATGTAGAGAAGAAAAAGAAAGAGAGATACAGAGAGAAAGAGAGAAAGAGAGAGAGAGAGAGAGAGAGAGAGAGAGAGAGACCACACAGAAAAGTACTACGCAACAACGTGAAAAATCAATGGAAATGTTTCCGTCTCAATCTGTTGGCATTTACGAGAGAGACCAGTGTAACGTCGCAAAGTCGAGAAAGAAAGTTACGTTCTCTTATCGATCCAGTCGCGGAATCGAACGCGAATACCACGAACTAAAGTCGCATTAGTATTCCGTTGATCCTTGCGTGCGATCGCCCTCTTCTCTCTTAGGTATATACTTATCTATGTAGGTAAGTACATGTGTATTAATCGGATTAGTACGTTTTACGAGGAAAAGATTTTCTCTAATCGCTGTTTATTTCTTCAAACGATGCTGTTTAAGAACAACGTTGTTCCTTGTTCTCGGAGTAAGAACAAACAGAATTTTGAAAAGGAATAGATAAGATCGGTGATAAGAATTGAACGATTCACAGAGAGATTTCACAGGTCGAAGGGTATTAAAAATGTAGAGTGATCTCGAAAGGCATAGGTGAATTAACTTGCAAATTCTCGGAGATCTCTGGATATGATTTATACACCCTTGCACACTTTGTAGGTACCTCTTAACCTCCCGTCAAAAGCATTCGTGCTCTTCATCCTCGTCTATCTTCTCTCTCTCTCTCTCGCACTCTTCTTCTCTTTCTCTATCTTTTTTCTCCCTTCCTCTAAGCCCTATCTCTCTTGTGTTCTTCCGTTTCTCCATTTATTTCCTTTCTTTATTACTCTCCCATATTTTACGCATCCCCATGGCCGAACACACCATCCTATTTCACAGATTCGTTTCCTTGGCTTAAGCCGTTCTTGCTGCTATCCTTGGAGACGTCGCTTAATTACCAGCCGTTTATCTCGTAATTGTTAATTTAAGCACGTTACGTTATTCTTCGTAGGCGCTCGTTAAATGTGAAAATGCAGCTCAGTTACGTCGCGAACCGGGGAAATGAGATTTCTCTTGAAAACCGCGAAACGGAAGTTGAAAAAACAAGGACGAACGAAGGAAGAGAGAGAGAGAGAGAGAGAGAGAGAGAGAGAGAGAGAGATAAATAAAAAAAAAAGAAAGAAAATATTGGAAAGACGAATAAGCGAAGGAAGAAAGATAAAAGATCGCGAGCATTTTAAGACGAGTCCATCGTTGTAACGAAACGTTGTAAAACATTACGCGGGAAAAGTGTGACGACTGGTATACAGGCCGCGCGTCGTGATAACGGTTGCGACAGAGATAACAAGTTTATTATCGGACTCCTCTACGTTTACGAACGATCCACGAGTCTCGACAATAGCACGCCCTTCTCAATTCTCATTCGTTCTAAGCGCGAGGACTAGAACGTTCCTTTTACAATTATCTCAAGGGACGGAGTATAGCCTTGTTAGAGTCTAGTCTATATCGATAGCTTTCAATTTTTACAACTCTCGTCTTATATAAAATTCACTTATTCGACAGATGGATAAACCTTTTTCTTTCAAACATGTATCGAAAGCATCGATAGCTATCGTAGATATTTAAAATGTGTTTCTCGTGTTTTTCAATGAGATCAAAGAAAAATGGAAGATCGAGTAAAAGTTGTAGTCTTGTAAAACAAGCAAAAGGGATAAAGGTTGAGAGAGAAAGACTGTAATAAGGCTAGGATGAGAGGAAATGCAGGGCTCAAAGAAAGAGAGAGAACGGCGCGTCACTTGCTCGCTCGTTCGCTTACCGCCGGACACTAATTAACACTCGAGTTATTCGCAAATTATCCGTAAACAAGAAAATAGAAATATAGCTGTAATTAATACGTCGGCTCAAAGAAAGGCAGCACGCTCTTCGGGCGCACGCTCTGAAAACGTTCTTTTCCTAGGGATGGCATATACTTTGCGCCACTCACGCGGAACCTTTTAATCTTCACCGACGGCCACCTAGCATCCACCAACAGTATCACCATCACCATCACCATCCCCATCGCTATCACCATCACCACTACTGCTGCCTCAGGCGAAAGCGCGCTCAATTTTTCGCTTGACCTACCGATGACGAAGATCCTCGCGCTCACGATCAAAGTTTTCGATAAATATTTTCAATCCCGAGCGACCCTTTCCCCTGTGTCTCGTATCCTTTTTCTTCTTCTCTACTACTACTACAACTTCTTCATCTTCTTCTTCTTCTTCTTCTTTTTCCTCTTCTTAGTCTTTTTCTTCTTCTTCTTCTTCTTCTTTTTCCTCTTCTTAGTCTTTTTCTTCTTCTTCTTCTTCTTCGTCATCGTTAGCATTAAAACGACCAACGTTTTACGACGGATCATCCTCTTTTCTCAAAGGAAGAGAATCTCGTGCTCGCGAGCGCACGAGATCCACATTCCCTACCTACGAAACAAATTCCAAAGTTAATTCTCGTTCTTATCAGAGCTGCGAGCAACAAGGATGCCGGTAGGTTCACGAGACGTGCATCTCGAAAGGATTATTCTCCTACAGGGACATATTTTTAGTCTGCGTCTTCGAGAGTCCTCATACATATACACAGGCATAGACAGTCAAAGAAAGTCACTCTCTCTCTCTCTCTCTCTCTCTCTCTCTCTCTCTCTCTCTCTCTCTCTCTTTCTCTTTACTCTATCTCGTTTTCTCGCCTCTCTAAGACGTCCTTTCTCCTATCCTTACCAACGACCCGCTACGAAGGAATATTTCAGTCACGTAGGAGCCATCGTTCTCTCTCAAATACCGGAGCTTGCAGATACCGCGTTCGGTGCGCCGCTCTGAGTGATATTTTGCCATTTAATTCTCTCCCGTAGTTCCGTACGAAGCTGTCGCCCCGTTCAGACGCCCCGGCACCTATTCTCCACTTCCTCTAATTCTCCAAGAGAGACGGCCTCCTCCTCCTCCTCCTCTTCCTCCTCCTCCTCCTCCTCCTCCTTCTTCTTCTTCTTTCACCGCATTGCATGCAAACACATTTCGACGATTTCAAAACTCGAAACAAAATTCAAATATCCAACAAGTTTTTATTTTACTTAGTTTCTTCTCCTTTCCTTTTTTTTTCATTCGTCGATCACGTAACCGATCATCATTTTTCTTCTTTTTTTTTCTCCAATCGTCTTCTTTTCTTCTCTTCATCTTCTTCTTATCCTCCTTCTTGTTCCTCGTCATCTTCTCTTCCATTGTTGCCCATCGCCATTGTCATTCGTCGCGCGAGCAACTTGGCTGATAGCGCGGAACGGATTAAACTGTCTTTGTCGATGATACCGTAGAAGAAGACGAAAGGAGAAGGAGGAAGAGGATGAGAAAGAGGAGAAGGGAGCTAGTCCCTTTCTCGTCCATCGGAACTATGCAATTAGCGTCAAGCCCGTTACCCCTTTCTATCGAGTCTCTTTGTGCCAAAGCGAATCGTCTGATCATAGATTCGTTGTGACATAAGTTCTGGATTACAATGTTCTTGATAGACATTAAATTCGAAACGATGTAATACAAATACGAGCATCTGTCTCTATTAATATCATGTTCCGTTTATTTTCAAGTTCTTTAGGAAATAATCGATTTTTTGTTTTCCAATTTTTCCTCTACTTTTATTACCAATAATTGTCGATTTAGGCGATTTATCTGCAGTTGATTTCTTTTCTTGATTGAAATTTTCAAAATGGAGAAATTGGATCAAGGGCTCACCGATCTTGATTCATTTGCGTTTTATCTTTTTTTGTTTTTTCCGTCGATAGATAATATGGAAATTCGGTTATCGGGCGATCTGTCGGCACGTATAAATCACATTTCGTACTCATATATAGGTACATACGTATCTAATCTATGTATGTACATTCGATGACTCTTCCGACACGATAACGATTTTTCGTTGAATAAAACGTGTTTCGGGTCTTGTCAACGGTATATTCTTTATCGCAGAGAAATAATCAATAGAGGAAAAAGGATGTGAAAGAAAGAAGGATAGAAAAATGGGATAAACTCCGTGGAAGTATAATTTTTACCAGGATATATATATATATATATATATATATATATATATATATTTCTAATCTTTAAAGATTAGAAGAGCACAGAGAAAAAAGGGAATAATTAGTGTTTGCCGGCCAAATGTGAGGACTCTAAATTGCCTCGATGAACCTTTACCATCCTTACCTACTCCTACGTAGAAGCTGCACTAACCTCATACTAGCCGTCAGACTTTATTACATTCAGCGCGCCCTCTATTTATAAAGTAATAGTGATTTATAAACCACGCTGGGAAATAACGAAGGGTTGGGAGACGGTGGGAGATGTGAAACGTGAATCAACGCAGCGTGGCTCGAACGACAAGAACGGACGCAGAGCTTTGGTACGCTCGAAGGGTAAAAAGAAAAGGGTGAAGGAGGAGGGCTTGCGTCGTTCCGAAAAGAGAAAAGGGTAAAACGCAAAACCTCCGGCTACACATAGCCACGTCGGAAACTTGTTAAGCCTTCGTGAAAATTAAAGAGCTTACGCTAAAATTACGAGGGAGCGTAGAAAACTGCATCGGTGCGATGCAACAACGTCACACAGCTGTATACCATTTGCAACAAGTTACCGGAGAAACGTTCAACTTTGGACAATTCCAATTTATTTTCAACATCCTCTTCGATATTCTATTACTCTCTTTTACTTTGATCCATCGTAGAATCTCGAAATTTCTAAACGATCATTTATACTTTGTGACAAAAAGAAAAAAGAAAAAGAAAGGATATTAATCAGAAAGCTTGTAAACTACTTAGCGATTATTAAGAGGGACGTGTCAATGAAATAATATATACTTATCATCTAGAATATGGAAAAGTTGTTTATCGGACAACGCGATTTCGTTCTCATGATTGCACTTTACCTTTTGACGAAACGTTATCAAATGCTCGTCCTGTAACGATCGTCCGCCCTGCCGTTTCGCGCCCTCTCCTCGCGTGAACGTCATTATTAACGCAGTCATAAAGCATTACACGAAAGGATTCGCCAGCTGATTTATCCTGATTGCTTTTCCGGCTCGACGGCAACGATGATAAATTTTTAATTTCGTCGATAGGATATTACGTGAATAGAAACAGAAAAAAAATCAACGCGTACCTCTTGTTTTCTCTCGTTTCTTCTTTCTTTCTTTCTTTCTTCTTTCATCTCCTCTTCTCTTATATTTCTTCCTTTTTCCTTCTTCTTCTTCTTTTTCTTTCTTACCCTTGAAATAATTTCGAGCGAAGAAGCGAATCGCCAAGGATGACGTTATGTATTCGACTCTCGGATCTGGGTTGAGACAAAGAAAAGGAGATAGACAGCGCGGATAAAAGACGGATAGACCGGTTTCGTTCACAATGGATGCGGTGTAAGTAGGTCGTAGAATAATGCGAAGACGCGCTGGAAGCGATTCCGTGCAGAGTAAAATCGTACGGAGTAATCCGGTGCGTTTTCTTCTTCTTCTTCTTTTTCTTTTAAGAAAGAGAGAAAGACGGACGAGTATACGAAGCATCGGTATCATTAACAGAAAAGAGATCATTATCAACTCTGTGTATGTATCGATTAAGAAAATGATTTTCCTGTTTATCTCGAAGATCAACGAAATGTTTCGAATGGACAACGACACTCACCCTCTCCTCATCCTACACACCCTCACCTACACCCTCTTTCCTTCCCGTACCTTCCTTCCACCCTTTTATTTCGCGAGATGGATAAACGGCGTTTCGTGTCTCCTGGAATAACCGGCCACGATACTGCGGCATGAAATTGGACGACGCTGTCACAAGAATCGCATTAGTCGCCGAGCGTAGCGTGCTGGAAAGTGCACACACAAGCTAATTACAGGACGACACGAATGCCTCTAATTACTTTTATTCCAGTTCCGACGAAATTTGTTGGTGCGGGATTTCCCGTGGGCAACGTATACCCTCACGCTCGCACCCCATCCCCACTCTTTCTATTTCACGTCCGCGTACTATCCCTCTTTCTCTCTCTCTCTCTCTCTCTCTCCCTCTCTCTTTGTCCCTTTCTCTCTTTCTCTCTTTCTATCTATCCATCTCTCTTTCTATCTATCTGTGTGTATGTGTTCATAACAGTAACGTTCATCTAGTCGTGTACGTCTACTAACCGCTTTGGTATCACCGGTCATTAAAATCCGCGATCGAGGATAATCCGTAAAGTGACCGAAATCTCGATGACAGAGCGCCGACAGGGCTCCAACTGGCAATTTCATTTCATGGAATAGCGCATTCAACCAGTGCTACTCGGCCAACACCCAACGATTTCTACCTCTACTATCCCAAAATCCAGGTAGGATTTTCATTCATCGTTTGACGTACCAAACATGGCTTTTCGTTTCGTTTTCTATTTCTAATTTTCATTAGTTATACATTTTTTGCATAAGATTTTATTTTCGTTTTTATTTTGTTCTATTTTATAAGAAGAAAAAAAGTAAGAAAAATTTTTAAACGAATCTACGGAAAAGTTTGGAGTGTTATCGTCGTTCCATGTTCTAAATCGTTCGTTTCTTTCATTAGCTTTTTCTTTTGATCTCTTAGAGAGTTCATCAATTTGGTGTAGAAAGAACACGTGATCTTTTCTTTATTGGGTTATTTAGACTTATTTAGATGGATATTTAGAACGTCCGTATAGTTCTATTTTTCCTCTAGCTCTGTGATCGGGTGCAGCTAAGAGAAAAGAAAGGCGATATCTGCTCAGAATTCTTTCGGAGCAGAATCGAGAAATTGAAGGCACCTACCTACCTATCTACCTACCTACCTACCTACCTACCTATCTACCTACCTACCTAGCTACGTAGCTATCCAGCTACCTTTCGAGAGGCATGACAGATCTTTTAAACGACACTGCGATACCGATAGAACAAGAGAAAAGCCGATGCTAGCACGAAATTGCTTTACTCTTCAGGGACGACGATCTCGTCCGTCTCACTGGCATGCGATCGGCTCGTTCCTGCACATCGATAGTAGCAATTTACCTTTACCATTAGATACTTATCTCTTGAACGATTTGGAATCTTCTTTTCTTTCAAAGAAGAAACCATCGCCTTTCGCTTTGTGGAAAACGATGCTCGAAGTATCTATATATTCTTTTAATATGACGTCCAGAATCATTAGACATCAAGTACAATCATCCGTTATGTATATCGATATCTCGATACTTGATACATCGCGCTTCTTCTCATAATGATACCAACTCGAGAAAAGAAGAAATAAGAAAATAGATATGTCGAAGAATACCGTTATTGACTACAAAATTATACCATCATTAATCCCTATAGAATAGCCAATGAGTGTATATTATAAAAGTATCAAAAGACCTTCAGGAAAGGAAGTAAAGTATCTTAAATGGCTCGAGGACAGCGATTTAGTATCGAACTGATAGAAAGTACGAAGGGTAAGTCGAACAAAGACGAAGGAGAAGGTGTCAATAGGAGCCGCGAAGGGTTGGAAGTATCGGACTTCGCTCATTCGAGCTTTTTGTAAGCGTGCCGAGGACAGCGTTCTGGTAACGATAACGACAGCGACACCAGCCAGCCAGCCAACCAGCCAACCAGCCAGCCAGCCAGCCAGCCAGCCAGCCAGCCAGCCAGCCAACCAGCCAGCAACCCAGCCAACGTTAGTCTACTACTTCGTGTTGGTCAAAGGAGAGAAGCAAGGCATGGTTGCTTTTTACCCTCGGTTTTTTTCATCGTGAGTTCAAAGGAGAGATATTATGGGAATAAGGAAGGAAAGGGCAGGAGAATGAAGTCTCTCTTCTCTCTCCCTTCCCTCTCTCTCTCTCTCTCTCTCTCTCTCTCTCTCTCTCCATCTCTATCTCTTTCTCCCTTCATTTCTCCTCCGTTTTTCCCTTCGTCACTCCTCGTTCCCAACCAACACACCACCGTCATTCCACCCCATCCAGACTTCACTTTGCGCGGTATTTGAAAATAGCCCGGAAGCGAAGCTTAGCGAACGCAGGCTGAAAAGTTTGGTAGGCGAGCACCTAACCACCTTACCGAGTTGGTAATTCAAACAAGGCTAACCCCCGTGGTGAGGCAGGAGGATCCATAAATCGGTAAAAGGAGAGCAAAACGCCTAGATTGAAGAAAGTTGGGGGTAATAGATAGGGAGGTATAGGCGTCCTACGGAATACCAAATGAGCAGAGAATAGAAGCGCCTTCCAGTCACATATTCTCTACCGAGTGTTTCAACTCTCGACCTTTAATATCCCCCATCCTGATCCGAGATCCTTTCTCCCAACCCTTTTCCTTTCCTTCACTCTCTCTCTCTTTCTCTCTCTCTCTCTCTCTCTCTCTCTCTCTCTCTCCTCTCTCTGTTTCTCTCTTTTCCTTTCTTTCTTTCTCTTCCTCGTCGACTAACCGTATCGCGATTCTTCTTCACCAGGTCGTTTCTCCAATATTTCCAGACTTCCCAATTCCACGCGAGACCTGCGAGGAATAACTGAATTCGATTTCCACGGTGCAGTCGCGAGAAACAACGCCGATGATACTCTCTCTCTCTCTCTCTCTCTCTCTCTCTCTCTCTCTCTCTCTCTTTCTTTCTCTCTCTTTTCTTCTTCTCACTCTCTTTCTCTTTCTCTTTCTCTTTTTCTCTCTCGTTCTTTTCTCCCTTGTGTCTCTCTATCGAATCTACTTCGACGAAATAATTTCGAAGCTTGCAACGGTCCAACAGATTCGATTCGATCGTATAAGCACTTGTTTGTCGCCTCGATCCAAATTTGTCGACAATTCGAATAAGAAAGAAAGAGAAAGAGAGAGAGAGACGTTTTATAGAGATTCGCAATAGAAGGAAGAACTCTTGCTACGGACGGTTTGCGAGATTTTCATCGCGAAAAGTTAAGAACTCCGGAAGTAATAGCCACGTGGATTTAAGAGAAGAGTCAAGAAGAACGAACGAACGAACGAACGAACGAACGAACGAACGAACGAACGAAGGAAGGAAGGAAGGAAGAAAAGATAAAAAGAAAGAAAGAAAGAACGAAGAGGTCAGAAGGGAAAAGTTTCGGCCGGTTGTCAAAGTCCATTCGCAAAGTCGACCGACGAAGAAGGAATTCAATGCCTAATTGAAGACTAGTAGCTAGGACGATTTCACCAAATAACCCTGACCTCCTTCCTATAGGACTTTCCTAATTATTTCTCCAAAGCGTGAAAACAACGATAAAAATCGTTAAGTCAATGACGTCTTTTCTTTGAAAACGAACGAAACGATCGGCTTTTCGAGACTTTACGAAGCTAAACATCGGCTCTCGATTCCGATAACGTGCCGATCAATTTAGCTCTCTTGGACTACGTAGATAGCATTTATTCGGTGCAAAAACTTGTGTCCGATCGAACATCGAAAGAGTATAATCCGTGGATGTACGATAGTAGTATACGCGTGCGCAGAAGCAGAGATACATTCAAAAGCAAATACTTCTGATGTATCCGACAACGACCTCCGAACACAAAGCAAACCTTCTGCCAGACAGAATCCGTAGAGAGATTCAGGTTTAAAGCGGTATATTCTGGATCACTGCCTCAAATACGATATGGTATGCCGCCACAAACGCATTGTGTAACATCAAAGTACCGTAATCTACTTAGAAATCCGATATTTGCCAATACGTTCCCCGAGCGCATGCCTTGCCAGCGTTAAATCTCTACTTCTCCGATGCGTTACGAGCCCATTCCCTACCTTATCGTATCACCGAACGTACCAATTAAATCGAGAGGACGATGTAAAGGTAAAAGTAGAAAATCATATTTCAACGTGGAGCTACGGGAACGTTCCGTCTATTTTCCCTTTCGTTGTTTTCTTTCGTCTTATTCTTCTTCTTGTTCCTCTTCTTCTTCTGCTCTTCCACTTTCTTTTCTTCTCTTCCCTTCTCGTTTCTTCTTTTTTCTTCTATTTTTTTACCTTTTTCCTTCCTTTATTCTTTTTACCGTTTTCTTCGCTTGCAAGCTCGAATTTCTTCAAAAAGAGAACGAGAGAAAGAACGAGAGAGGGAGAGAGAGAGAGAGAGAGAGAGAAATAAAGAGAGAAAGGGAAAGAGGAGTAAACGTGATTTTTACAGCGATTCTAGCAACCTACTACCAACCTACATAAGTACACGTTTCTTTGTAATACGCTTTTAACGAATCGTTTAAAGTCAAGGAAAACGAGTCGACGAAACGATAGTGTGGCATCGAGAATCGTAAAACGGATACCTAATTTCAACCGTTTGCTTTCGAGAGGTTCGTTTGTGCATTTTGACGATACCTTTATATGTACAACTAGAGAATTTCTACTATCCGTAGCATGGAAACACCGAGGAAATAATAAAAAGTGATTCCGTGCTTGGAAAGTATCCGGTGAACGAAGGTAACAAAACGAGTCATATAAGCCATCGGCCAAACGCATCGAATGCACCAGCCGTACTACCCGACGTCACACTTTCATAAATTCTCGTTCGCGTAATTTGACTCACTGCGCTTCACCTCCCTTTATTACGTAGCACAGGACGTTCGGGATGCTCTTTCCAAGTCGCTACCGACGAAATATTCCGCTTCCTTTCCTACGTGGAACGAAGAGAAACGGCCTTGAAAAGAGTTTCGTCGGTATGAGAAAAAGTCAGAGAACGTTTCGCCATTATCCTCTTTCTTTCCTTGTATCATCGAGATTTTTCTCTTATTTCAAGGATTTTACTTCAGCCTGAGTTTGTGGCAAGATTTTACAAGCAACGTGCGCAAAAGTTAATGAATAATAAAACTTACGAAATGCCCAGCTCTACGGCGATCTGAAATAATATAAAATTTTGATATTGCCCCAGCTTTCCCTCTCTCTCTCGGATATTACTTACAATAGTAGTTTCTCAACGTAGGTTGTCTTTTTTTTTCTTTCTCTCTTTTTCTTTTCTTTTGATCACTGCAGTTCTTATCGCTCTCCCTTTCCCTCTCTCTCTCTCTCTCTCTTTTATTAGAAAAATCTTCGTGTACCTTTTTGTAAAAAAGAATTCTATCTATTTTCTTTTCCATTCTCCTCTTCCTTTAAAAATCGATCATTCCTCTTGATCTAAAATTTCGTATAAGTGTCGTTGTTCTAGAACACAACGCATACTGACAGGAACAATGTAATAATGAAAGTCAAATATTTTTAATCGTTACTACCGCGGAAAGCCACCGCTCGTATGCGCTGTAACGCATTTTGGAAATGGGTGCACCGCGCGCATAGTAAATGGATCGACCAATATTTGCGGGCTTTTGGCAAACAATCAAACAAACAGAAGCTGCACGCCATGTTCGAACTAAATGTTAGTTAGCGCAAGTCAGGTGTGTGTCATTTCCATTAGTAGTGGTCGTGATTGTCTGGTCTGTAACGTGCGCCATCCCTTCTCTCTAAGCGAGCCGTGCACACATTTGCCACTCTCCTACGCTTAACATTCGGAACATTTATACCTATGTACGTACATACATGGAGTAGGAACGATGTTACACTTTACTTTGAATGTTAGCTTCGCGAGATTTGTCGTTCTCGCATTATGCGTTTCCTCTCTCTTTCCCTCTGCCGCCCACTCTCTCTTTCTCTCTCTTTCTCTCTCTCTCTCTCTCTCTCTCTCTCTCTCTCTCTCTCTCTCCGTCTCTCTTCCCCTTTCAATGTATTTCTCGACCTCTTTCTCTCCTTCTCTCGACCCTGATATCGTTAAACTCGTTTGCCCTTTGGGAGCTCGCATATTCAACGCATACTGATATTAAACAAACCCCAGGGTAGCGTAACGCATTTCAATGGAGAAAGTGAAACATTTATTTTACTACAAGTAGTCGATGCAGATGGTATAGATTATCATCAAAGATATTAACTGTAGTTGAAACAGAGAATATCGAAGGCAAGGGAAAAAAGAATACGTATCAACTGCCCTGTATTATTCTTGCAAAAAACAATGGGAGAAATAAAGATCGAAATTAGTCAAGCTAAACCGCAATTCGAACGTAATCGAGAGTGAAAATGTGAAATTATTTCCGGTCGAGACAGAGAAAGAGTGGTGTCGAGTTCGTGACAAACGGAAATAATCCAAGAGAGGGAAGTATATCGAAAATGCACGCATGAAAAAGTTGATCCAGAACGATAAACGAGAGACATAGGAAGAGAGAGAAAAAGAGAGAAATAGACAGAGACACACACACACACACACAGACACACAGAGAGAGAGAGAGAGAGAGAGAGAGAGAGAAAGCACATAAAACGACGTCGTTGAGCGAAAACAAAAATCGTAATTCACCGGGACAACTGTATTTTTCTTCCGCACGGGGAATCTCGTCCGGCAGATTGAATCGTCGACAGTGAAAGAGAAAGAGAAAGAGAGAGAGAGAGAGAGAGAAGAAGGGAGGGAGAAGTATACATACGTATACACGCGCAGCTCTGTACCTGGAAACGACTTTGATGAAGTTACAGGACAGGCAGACAACACCCTGCATTCACGAGGAACGCCCGATTGCAAATGTCTCTGCTTCGAGAAAGTTTGTATCGGTAACACCGTGGTGGGCGAATCGTTGTCAAAGTAAAGGCCACGGTACTCCGAAGGAAACGGAGAGACGGAAAATCGAGAGAAATGAAAGCGAGAAAGCGAGTGAAAGAGAGAGAGAGAGAGAAAAAGAGAAAGAGAGAGAGAGAGAGAGAGAGAGAGAACAAGCGCATTCTATCGTGTTTAAAGTATAATACAGTACTCGAAGAATACCTGACTACCAAAAGAGAATAAATTCACCGAAAGTATTATCATGTTAAAGTAGAAATGAAGAAATCGAAAGTTACAAGAAAGATGATACGAAAGATAAGAGTATAAGAACGATCTAGGAGTACTCCGTTGTAATGTATTTAGGATAGGGATACACATTCGTACGGGTATAAGCCACATAATTCATCGTCTGTGACCCATATCCAACTAATTTTCAGATAATTAATATTTCAGTCGCGGCTTTGTTACGCGCGAGTTAATTTCGATTTGGCCACGTTTCAGTTTCCTGCAGTGCTCTGCCACCGCTGTGTGCTTCGCCCCTTGCCCCGACCCAACCCCTTCTGCAAATGCTCTCCTCTCTCTCTCTCTCTCTCTCTCTCTCTCTCTCTCTCTCTCTCTGTCTCTTTCTCTTTCTATTTCTCTCTCTTTCCTCTTCCTCCGCTTTTACTGCCCATTGCATCTCCCCATCCCTCTCTCCCTCCCTCTTTCGACGCTTCCACTCTTTCCCCTCAGTTAAGCCGTTTCCCGTGGAAAGCACCGACCAACCAGTCGTGTGCATTCGGACGAGAAGTGCGTGCATAATTTATTTTCACCGTACTCTCTCTCTCTCTCTCTCTATATATATATATATATATATATATATATATATATATCTTTCTCTCTCTCTGTTTCTCTTTCTCTCTTATTCTGTAGCTCGCTCGTTGCATCCTCCCTCGTTTCCTCTCTCCTTTATTCCGTTCAACAACATCCCCGCAAACTTCGTGCCGTGGCGATTGAAAACGCGCCTATCGGATTTGCGTGTCGGTGCTTTGATATCGCTGAAGAACAAACAGGAGCCTACAGAGGGTAGAAAAACTATACGATTTCTGCATTTTAATGAGAGAAATCTGTTTTAAAAAACGACGATATATATATATACATACATACATATATATATACATATATATACACATATACACATATATCTGTGTGTATATATATATATATATATATATATATATATATATATATAAATTTCTGTTTCTCTTCTTTCCTGTCATTTTTAGTCCTTTTGAATTTCAGAAGGGATAGAGAACGGAACGTGACAAGGGATTATTCTTCGAGCTGGAGTAAAATTAATCGTTAGGGATGCAAACAAAAGGGATCGCTCGGAATAAACTTGATTTATTTTCTACCGACATTTTATTAATTATACATCAAAAGATGTTAGATCGTTTATATCGTACGAGTTATAATTAGTAGAAAGATAGTAGTATCGTATACAAATATACAGATATATTATATATACGTAACACTTTCAATAGTTAGTACAGAAAGGTGGATCATAATCGTACCCAATTTCACCCCCCATTCATTTGTTGCTTTTCTACAAACGTATTAAATACCTACTATTTGGCTCGCACATCGGATTAAGCCACAAGCACATTATACCCGAGGTTTACTATCCCGCCTATAACATAATTATTATTTTGACTTGGCTAATGAAACAGCGAGCACCGAAGCGTTAGTAATCAACTGATTAACGTTTCATAACCATTATTCGGGGAGAGATAAAACCGCTTTTCCACAAAGCAAGCACTATATCTCAAACCACATTACGTGTAAACGCATTAGTGTATTTGATCAAATATCGTTTGGCTATCGTTCGATTCGTTTACGAATCGTTACGATAAAACGTTCCACGGGATCCAAAAGTGGGAGTCAATAATTTATTTTCCACGTTCACAGTTAAAGAACGATAACGTACGCTTTATCAAATATATTTCGAAATAAAGCATCGCGTGATTTGAAGACTACACGCTGGTTGAGAACTACAAATACTTCAGGATTGCATCAGGACTCTCCACGTCACCAGGAAATGGCGATCGTTTCCTCTCCGTAGCGTCAGTAGCCGTTTCTCTTTTTACTGAGGATTTAACTATGCAGTATCTCTCCATCTAAAGTCATCTTTTTTACACGATAAAATTTCACTCTCTGAAACGATTTTATAGAAGACTACACCACGTAGACCGACACATTTATATTTTTCAAATTTAATTTCATTTTAAACAGATCCTTGTAAGAATTCGTTTTTATCCATATAGAACATCGATCAGCGTTGAAATTTGAAAGACATATATTCTCCTCGCTAAATGATAAAAATGTAAGGAGAAAGAGACAATTATAGACATATATAAAAAGTTTAAAAACCGAAAGATATGTGGATGCAAAGAGCAAGTAAAAAGAGACGCTTGAAAACGGTAGACGAGTTACTAAGACATTCATACGAAAGTATTAAATGCAACGAACGAACGTGCACGCATACATCACACATAGGCGTTCACTTCTTTGGCCGCGCGTCGATATTGCATATCGAGGCACAATTTCTCAGATCATTACACCTCGCTGCTTGCCAGCAAGCTACGACCGCCATCAGTGTGGCTGTTCGATGGGAGAGAGAGAGAGAGAGAGAGAGAGAGAGAGAGAGAGAGGGAGAGAGGGATGTTGGAGGGTAAGGAAGAAATGATCTAGGATTTCGCGTTAAATCATGCAGCCGCCAGCCATCAGCAAGATTGCCTTCGTGATTTTTCCATTTGGCTGCAAGCAAACTCGTACTAGGTAGCTCGGTAGATACATAAGTATATGTGGAAAGAGTGACTGAGTGTCCTTGAATATAAAATTAAACGTATAGCATTCCTAGTCCATCGCGATTGGAATATTTTTATTTCTTTTCTTATTACACACTTTCCACGAATAGAAAAAACGATATTATTTCTAAAAGGAACGAACCAAAAGGAAAAAAGAAAAAAAATAGGAAGTAGAAGAAAAAAAAATAACACGCGATGGATCAGCATCCTGGTTCATCCTGAGCAAACAGAAAAGCGCGAAATTCGTATTATTCGTCGACTCAAAATGCGTGGAAGTTCATCGATCGTACGAGCACGGAGCTTCTGTTTTCACAGCGATAACAGGAAGTAAAAGGGAGGAACAAGTTCCGGGCTCTGTAGTCCGGTAGGACGATTATTGCGGTTACGTGGGAAGTTGCCGAAGTGGAAAACCACCGGTCTTATCTTATCGCCACGATTTTAGCCGCTTTTCGTTCCAACGTTGAAACACCGGAGCAACGTTTTGCTCGAATTCCTTAGAATGATCGGAATACTCGAAGGACACGTAACCACTTCTTCTTCTTCTCCTTTTTCTTCTTCTTTTTCTTATTCTTTTTGTTCGTGGTACCACAGAAGGATATTTTTCTTTCGGTTCCCTACCATCGTTAGTACGAAATATAGAGAAGAATAAAAAGAGAGAAAGAGGTAGGTAGTTGAGATGACGGTAGCGATCGAAAGAACGCGATTAGATTGCGAGGCTCGTTCGAGAAAAATCGTAGCCCGACGTTCCATCTTACTCAGCAGACGTCTCGAACGTTTCGTTCCGAAAAGGATACATTGCTGGCTAGGTAGCTAGCTAGGTAGGTAGGTAGGTAGATAGGTAGGTAGGTAGCTAGCTAGGTAGCTGGTTGACTAGGTAGCCATCCTGTTCCAGAAGAGGTGGGAGAAAAGTATTATCCGTATAAGAGAGACCGATCGAGCAGATCAAATTGAAGTTTAAAGAAACGGTCGAAATGCCTCTCGAACGTAGCCGAGTGCACTTCGTGTACGCGTTCTGAACGCGAAGAGGATGAGACGAATAAAAGGTGGGTATAGGAGGGAAAGAAGAAGAAGAAGAAGAAGAAGAAGTAGAAGAGAAGGAGTACCGTCGTAAAGAGCAAAGTAATAAGATGTCGAAAGAACTTAACATCCCGGAAGCATCTTATAGTACCTTCTAGAGAAGAGACGGGACTCGCGTAAAATTAAACGAAGCTCCCGCGGATAATAACGATCGTTCGAGGATCCATCTTGCGAAGAAGGAATTTGTCTATCTGTGTTAAACTCGGAAGAGTGAAGCAACATAATCGAAATCAAAAACGTCGTTTAGAGAGGACTACGAGCTTGC
The DNA here is from genome assembly GCF_014466175.1 of Vespula pensylvanica. Classification (NCBI taxonomy): domain Eukaryota; kingdom Metazoa; phylum Arthropoda; class Insecta; order Hymenoptera; family Vespidae; genus Vespula; species Vespula pensylvanica. The sequence goes on along the minus strand of NC_057687.1, from coordinate 4,667,723 downwards.
ATTGTTCTTAATTTCCTTGGAATTATTCTGATATTCGAGTAGGAGTCTTTTCTCTTTTCTTTTTTCCTCTCTTTCGTTTCTTTGCTTTTTGTTTTTTATTCAACGAAAACGGCACTGCTTTATTTTCATAGTAAAAAGTTGGGCAGGTCGGTAGGTAAATAGGTAGTCGGTAACTCGCTCGAGGAGAAGGCATTTATAGCGTAATTAGCGCGAGCAAAGTTAGAACGCAGCCCCTTTAATCGAACGACAGATCATGATAGTGCGGTGTACAAGGACATGGTAAGGGAGTGAGAGTAAGAGAGAAGGAGAGAGAGTGAGAGGGAGAGAGAGAGAGAGGGAGAGAAGGAGAGAGAGAAGACGCGAGTAATATCTAGCTAGTGGGTAAAATCGGGAGTGGGAAGTCGGGGTCGTCAGCGTCTCGGGGCCAATACCGTAATTAACCGTAAGTCGATGAATGTGAAATCCGTGCCGAGTACTCGGGGTTATAGGTAGGAGCTAGAGGAGAAAGAGGATAGAGTGGAATGGTGGAAGAAAGGGGAAATGGTAGGGGGATGGTTGCTTGAGGAGTAGAAGTCAGAAGCAGAGAAGACGGCGAGGCAAGGTGCTAGAAGGGTATGGTGAGGAAATGGAAAGAGAAAGAGAGAGAGAGAGAGAGTGAATGAGGAGGAAGGTAGGAAGACGAAGAGAGAGAGAGAGAGACGGAGAGGGAAGAGTCGAGTTTGCACAAATCAGACTAACTTAGCTCGGCAGCGTGTTCGAGGAGAACACTGACTTTACCATTCGGAGAGCCAATACCCAACGGGCTGCTGGTTTCTCCAAGCTTCTGCCTGCTGCTACTGCTACTACTGCTGCTACTGCTGCTGCTACCGCTGCTGCGGGCTGCCTCCGCAGCGTCTCTGCGTCCTACCTCCCGATAAGTCCTAGGGTGGGAGCAAATATTGGCGAGTGGCAAAGTGGAGCGGGAAATCGAGAGAAAGGGGAGGCTGGTAGAACGGCCGGGTGGATGCAAAAAACGTACGCTCGAAGAATAACGAAAAACTCAGCCGTACGAATCGCTTAGCTCGTATTACCGAACGCGTAACTGTACGTGAATGTATCCGTCTCTTCGGTCTGTTGGTATGAAAGAGAAGTGGGATGATGAATAGAGACGAAAAAAGATAGTTGGAGGACGTTCCAGTGACGCAAAAGAAGTAGAAGAAGGAGCGTCCGTGAAGTCTCACCGAAATGGCAACTACGACGACAGTGTTCCTCTCTCCTGGGATAAGAAAAGCTCCAGGAAAAATTAGATGAAACGAAGAGAGAGAGAGAGAGAGAGAGAGAGAGAGAGAGAGAGAGAGAGAGAAAGGAGGAAGATGAGGTTTAAAGAGAGATTGAGAACGATAGGCAGCTGGACACAAACGGCTGCTAAGAGAAATAGAGAAAGAGAGGAGAAAGAGAGATAAGAAGGAAGAAAAGGCGTCGAGCGTGCTTATTTGTCTTGACACGAATTTATTTTCTCGTTCGTGAGAACTCGGGATGACGGGGACGTCCCTTGGCCGCCGTATCCCGTGGGATACTTATACCGCTTTGTTATGTCAGACGATTTCACGTTGACGAGAAAGACGAGCCGTCTTGCAAGGAAACGGAACAATCTCCAATCTTTCGAAGCTATTTTCTTTGACGCTTCGGAGATATCGCTTTGGAATGCGTTAGTGAATAAACGTTGTTACTTTTCTAACTTCTTTTTATCTCTCTCTCTCTCTCTCCCCCTCTCTTTCCCTCTCTCTCTCTCTCTATCCTTCTTTCTCTTTATAATCGTTCACCATTTATTTCCAAATCCACTATGCCGTTCTTTATCCCTCGCTTAATTTTGAATATTTCATCTGAAAAGTCTTCGCCGAACGAGGCTTTCGATATCTTCCATTCCTTTTCCAAGATCGAGCTAACTGTGGAAAGAGGAACACGGTGGAACGTGGTATCGACGCCAAAATCGCATTAAGAGATAACCATCGGCCATTACAGGATTTTACGCGTCTCTTCTTCCGAAAGTCGAAAGATTCGCGGTATTCCACAGAGAGAATCCCAAACGATCCAGTCGCGCGATCATCGCGATATCATTGTCTTTCGTTAAAACGATGGCCCTTTTGGGAGTTTCGCGAACATATAACGAAGAAATCGCGCGAGCTCGCCATAGAACTTTATAGATTGACCTAGGATTAACGGAGGGTACATGGTCGTGCCTATTGATAGCTATCGTACTCAACGCTATTTATGAGATTGTACATTAATTAAGGAAAATAATCAAGCGTAACGTGTGGCTGCAAGAAAGGCAAGCTTTATACTGCTACGGTAATAACGTTATCCTGTCAACTCTTCGAGAGAATGACGAACGCGTTGCTAGGGGATTTTAGAGACGATATACATTTCTCTATTCTCCAAAATATACGATAGTTATATCTATACATTATATATACCATAAACGTTTATATTTCTATATATACGAATATGTTTGCAAAGAGATACGCTCGAATACATTTACTAGAAAGACAGAGAGAAAGATAGAGATAGAGAGAGAGAGAGAGAGAGAGAGAGAGAGAGAGAGAGAGAGAGAGAGAGAGAGAGAGAGAGAGAGAGAAAGAGATTATCTATCGCTCGTGTATTGTACGTTTGTAGGTATTACCCGCTCGTTGCACCGAAATCCCGTGTTTATTTGTGGCTAAACCGCGTTTCCCAATGCGCTTTCGCTTAGAAAGCTATCTAATATGGTGTACATTAAATGACGTCGCTCACGCTGTAATTTTCGACGGTCAACGTAATTCGAAACAAAATGACGAACGCTTTTGCTCGAAATATTTTAAGCACGGTATTTCGTACAAACATTGTGAGAGAGAAATAAATACAATTTTAGAAAACATTATTACATAAATGCAGGAATATTATCAGATATATTTTATTATTTAAATTTTCATATCATGTCTGATGATTGACAGTATTAATAGCAACATATGAACAAGTAATACGAAGTAATTTATGTAAATATTCAGCGGCAACTTCGAATAACGAAAAAATATTAATATTTCTTTCGTTATAAAATGAAATCGCATTGAAACAAATTGTTTCGTTATCAGAAAAAAAACTCGACGATAATCAGCACGTACGTGGTTATAAAAATAATACGAAGAAACGCGAGTAAAATATTTCGGTTCGCTTTCTAGTAAGCTTTAACGAAACACACGGTGTCTTCGCTAATTCCTATTATTCCTATTCCACGGACAGGTCGGAACGCGTTCACCATTGGGAGTTTCATTCTGCTCCGGTTTTCGGTCTCAAGCGAGTACAAGGATAGAGAAACAGAGAGAAAGAGAGAGAGAGAGAAAGAGAAAAGGGGTGGTTCGAAAAGCCGGAGAGCGGAAATTCGATAAAGTCTTCGTCAGGGAGAAGATTCGGTCGTCTCTCTAATTGAGCCACGTTCGTGACCGCGTGCTAGCCAAACATAGAAGCACCAGCAGCAATGGTGATAGTAGTAGTATTAGGAAGTAGTAGAGTAGTAGTAGTGGTAGTAGTAGTAGTGGTAGTGGTAGTAGTAGTAGAAGTAAAAGACATCTTCGCGTGGCTCCACGCACGGTGAGAATAAGTAGAAGCGGAAAACGGAAACGACATGTATCTGACATGAGCAAAAGGAGTCGGTCTGGGAGATGGCACGGAAACGATTCGCTCTCGCGCCAACAACGAAAAGGCGAGTATGTTTGTTGGACAGAGAAGAAGAATGAGATTTGGAAAGAAAAAAAGTGATTGCTTTTGAATCAGCTAAGAATGAAAGAATATACCAATCACGTGTTTCCAAATCGAATTACATGCGGTGCGTCTTATTCTTCTTATCACGATTTTAGATAATTTATAACGAATTATAGTTTATTTCTATCAGGTTCGTCATATCGTTTAGATCAACTTTATTGTTGAATGTTGAAATATGAAAAAAGAACGTCCGCTATAACTCGCCAAAGTTTCGATTAAAATATACAATGTTCGCACAAACCTCTCTCGTAATAATCGAGAATAATTTATTCGTTCGCGTGTGCCCCGGTCTTATTATTTATCGTCGCCCTATCGAAAGGCATTTAATCGCGTTATCGCCAGAAAATTAGCCGCTGGCTTCCATGGCCCTCTCGAGTTTACCCTGCGACTCGATGACTTGTCCGCCGTAAACGAGAACGGCTTCTCTCTCTCTCTCTCTCTCTCTCTCTCCCCCTCCCTCTCTCTCTTCCTCTCTTTCTGCTTACACGGCAAATACGATCGCGATAACAGATTCGATAATCGAGTCAAGGTTACCGTAACTTGTACGACTCTCGCGTGCGAGATTCTTGTTTGCGGACATCCAGCTTTATATTTGATTATGGCAATGGCGAGGAGAATTATTCGACGAAGAAAGAAAGTTCGATCGATATGCGCGACTATCGTTGTAACTATTAGTGCTATTGCTGCTGCTGCTACTACTACTACACTACTACTACTACACTGTTACTAGTACTACTGCTGCTGCTGCTGCTACTGCTGATGATGATGATACTGTTGTTATTACTGTTTCAGTAACCGGTTGAATTAAACGTTCTTCCTTTACGGAGTAATGTTTACTTTCAAAAATTTCTATGCAAAACGCGGACGCATTCGAAGAAAAGAAACTATCTCTGGTTCCTTCTAATAACAACGATACGCCTCGATAACATTTTCTCTTACGTTTCTTTTATTTTTTTCTTCCCCTTTTTCTTTTATTTCCCTTCTTCATAAAGAAAATGACAGACATTTCGTATTGCTCGTTACTCGAAAACAGACGGAAATACAAATTTTTAATTTTGTCACCAACGAGGGCCAAGGATTACGCGCTCTGTTCAATGTCGTTTTGCGTCCACCACGCGCGACAAATTAGGAATTCGAGAATTTTTATACTCTGTCTGTGTACCGTGAGTTTAAACGGTAACGAGATGGCACGCAAGAATGATTCTTTTGAAAATATCCTCGAGTCAATTTTTCTATGGATGGAAGGAGGACTAAGCGAGGTAAAGGGAGAGAAAAAGAGAGAAAAAGAAAGAGAGAGAGAGAGAGAGAAGGGTGAAAGAGGAAGAGAGAGAGAGAGAGAGAGAGAGAGAGAGAGAGATTCAAAGTGCACACTCCTCTCGTTGCTTCGCTACGCACTAGACTGACCCCAATGTGGCTTTATTAACGCGCTTTTACGAGGTACGAGAGATAAATTCATTTAATGGCCGAGTAAAATACTCGCCTGGCGTTACTCGTACCTCCTCCTGTCCTCTCTCTCTCTCTCTCTCTCTCTCTTTCTCACTCTCTTTCTCTTTCTTTTTTCCTCTTACTTTTTCGTATTCTTCGTCGGTTTATTAACGAAACGCAATTACATTATGATAACCAGTTCATACCACTTCACCTCTATACTCTTTAACCGTTACGCCGTCTTAAGCTTTCCCGAGACTCGAATCTGTTTTACCATTATAAATAGATTTATATCGATTATTTGCTTAATCCTATATTTAATAACGAGTGCCAGGTGATCATGCAGAAGATAGGATAGAGGATATATCATGCGGAGATTGGGATTTAGGAAATATCAATATTGTATCATCAATATCGTATAAATCGATCGATGAGAATCGATTTTTATATGGGTAAATCGAAGCAATTATCTCTTATATGAGTATGCATAAATTAAAAAAGGTAAGAAAGAAAAAGAGATAGAATAAATAGCGATGAAAAAAGAACGATCAGATTTTTATCATATCAACGTTTAACGTAGAAATGATACTATTTGAATCGATCGATATACTCGATCTTTCTGACGTCTCGTTTGCAAGTAAAAGGAGATAGAGTGAAAGAGAGAAAGAGAAAGAGAGTAGTGCGTGAGTATACACCCTCGATATACAAACATAAAAATACTGTGATTAAAAGAAAAAGAGAAAAAGAGAGTGCGTGAGAGAGAGAGAGAGAGAGAGAGAGAACAAAGAGGTCGGGAAAGTATCGATTTACATTTTAATGCATGCCACATACTTTTTTAGCGTGACCTTAATTTATACACGGCGACGATCGTTCGTAGGAACGAATCCGCGTGGTTTGCGTCTCGCGAAACGATGGAAGCCTCTGAAGATATATCCGAGTCATAACGGGCGCATTGATCGGCCCAGGACGCTTACGCTGGGTTTACAGGGAAATCGCATTAAGTTTAGCCGCGACGCGATTCATAATTCCATTATTAACCCTCACGAAGATGGGAGGAGAGGGTTGAGCGATGGATCGCTTTGTTCGGCACTGAACGAGCGATTTTACGTTATATTCCACCCCCACAACCCCTTCACTACTACTGTAGTCTCTGCCACCACCCACCACCACTTCCAACTCTACCTCCAACTTTACCACCACCACTACCATCACCACCACCACCACCGTCACCACCGTCACCACCCTCGACAACCTTCTTCCTTCTAAACTCGATCCCAGGACGACGAACAAAGGACATCGAACGTTCCGTTCCTAAAAGTCGCTGGCTGACAGGCCATAAAATCTGTCTTAACTGACGTTCCTATTTTGCTCAGCAATTTCGAACGGAATAGCCGGCGTGGCCGGGCGTTTAACAATTTTCTTAAAGCGTGGAGTTCTTCTCGATCGAGGAATCCAATGAAATATCCAGACCGGATGAAAGGAATCGCGATCAAAAAGCGAGAGGTAGGAGAATAATTTTTCGAAGGTACGATAACTTATAGATACATATACGTTATACGTGGTATGTATGTATGTGAACCTTTAGAAATTGATTCTGAAACGTAAAGAATAAAATTTTGATTAGTTCTAGTATCGGGATTCGGTGGTGCTCTCTATCGCATTTCATCTTGCCTCATGATTTTTCATATTTCAAACTCAATTCTCCAAGGTGTGTATATGGAGATATACATATCGGTACATATCTACGTATATAGATGCATATATAACTAAGTTAAATTCAACGTTTGACGCTTTCTACAAACGATGCTTTTTTACGAGGACCCAAGCGTCGTCGTTCGGTGAAATTTCTAGGATAATAAACGGCGAAAGCACGTAGGTAGGAGATCGCTAACGAAATTGCATGTAATAAGTACCGACGTATAACCGAGAGTGTAATATAACTCCGAACAAATAGCTTTCTCCAACGTTATCGTTTTCGTAAGCCAATCGGGAAGGCTTATCGAAGCGCGAGTTATTCCACTAACCGAATACTTCATCCTCCTTTTCTTTGTCTTACTTCGTCTTAACATCCCCCACTTAATTCGACTACTTCCTTAAAGATTCTCTAAGATCAAAGATTAATTAAACAAAGGAACGCGTTCTTTCGGTTAGCTAGAGATTGACTCGTGAAAATTTCGTTTCACTGTGCAAGAATACGTTTGCGTTTAATCGGAGAGCTGTTAAGCGTACCGTGCCTACATTCATAGGCTTAATTATTCGTTAGCTATGGGAGAAAAAGAAAATGAGACAGATAAGGATAGAGAGTGCTGTGTGTGAGTATCGTTTTTATCTCATTCTCTCCTCTCTCTCTCTCTCTCTCTCTCTCTCTCTCTCTCTCTCTATCTATCTATCTATCTATCTATCTATCTCTCTTCTTCTTCTTCTCTTTCTACATCATTACGATTTCAACGGGTCAGAGCCATAGACGAGTCCATTTCTCTTGAATTATTCGACGTGGAATCTCGTAGAGAAAAAGAATTAAAAGAAGATGAAAAAGTAGCGTCATCAGCGTCGATAGTTAATTACATTTGAGCGTGATAATTACTTGGAGAGAGGACAAAGCGACATATTGCTTGTCCGGCACATCCAACAGCGAAATAAAAGCTCCTCGAATTAAAAATATTTTCTATTCGAGATCTCTCGTTCGTTTTGAGCAGCATCGTCCACGTATAATATTTACTTCGAATACATTTTATAGTCCGAGCGTTGCGACCGCTTCGACCGCAAATTGTTCTCTCTCTCTCTCTCTCTCCCTGTCTCTCTCTTCTTTTCTGTTTTTCTCGTTCTCTTTGTCTCTCTCCTCCTGTCTGTTTTTCTCGCGCTCTCTCTGTTTCTCTCTTCCTCTCTGTCTCTCTCTCTCTCTCTCTTTCTCTTTCTCTCTCTCCCCTCCGTCTCTCTTTTTCGTTCACAAACGTTCCACGCGATCCACGCTCACGTCAGTTATTTATCAAAACGTCTCGAAAGCGAGCATTCAAATTTCCCGAGGTTACACGTGGCCTCGGGCCACGAGGAGAGAAATTTCTACTTGAAAGCAGAACATGTCAAAAGTTCGTCCATCGAGGATCGCTCGTCGCGCTCAACTCGATATATGTATATATGTATACAGAGATTTATATTTAAACTACAACGTGAACCACTGGTGGTACTACCACTGAGCCAAGAGAGCTCGAAAATTATACAAAACTATTTAAATAGACGCGCATGTGGATCGACCCTCGGAGCATTTCGCGCGAAATAACGAGAGGGTTGCTACCACTTTTCCGTTCTAACTTGCAACCTCTCTTTCTCTCTCTCTCTCTCTCTCTCTCTCTCTCCTTTTTTTTCTATCTTTCTTTGTCACACATAGAAGCATTCATGCACACTGATGCGAACATCCACCCTTTCTCCATCTCTCATTTCTTTTTTCCTACCCTCCCTAGTAAATCCATCAATTTGAAATGCAGCCAGGAAACGCGCTTGACCGGCGTAAAGGTGAAAAGTAGGAGAGGTTGGAAGGATGGATAGGGAGGGGGTGGTTGGTGGCGCACGTCGACGGGGTTGCTACTGTTGCTGTTGCTGTGCCTATAGCTGTGTGGTCTTTAGGTTGGTAGGAGGCAAACGAAGTTGGATGGGGTTGGAAGGGAGTGTTGATGCGCCGTTCGCAGGTAGATGAAGAAGAAGAGCGAGAGAACACATCGTCAGTCGGCCAGGAAAACGAACCTTCACTATAGAATGCATTGAATCGCACCAAAATAAAAACACCCTTTTGAATGTTTTATACAGAAGACTACGGCCGACCGCACGAATATACATCCATATATATATATATATATATATATATATATATATATATATATATATACACACGTATAGGTTGGTACGCATAATTCGCACAAGAGGGTGGTTACCGAACCACCCTCTGAACCGATCTACATTTCGGCCTAGCTTTCCTTCTACATCCGATACTCTTCGTTACTTTAGTTCCCATATTCTCTATCCTTTATACATCTCCCTCTCTCTCTCTCTATCTATCTATCTATCTATCTTTCTCTGCTGTATACTCTTCTATCTCCCGCTATCTCCGAGTCATTTGCACGAATTTTACCCTCAAACGCATTCTAAAATTGCTAGAACGTGCCTACGAAGAGAGGATAGTGAATAGATTTCTCTAGTTTATTGGTCTAAGCCAAAGAGAGAGATAGAAAGAGAAAGAGAAAGAGAGAGAGAGAGAGAGAGAAAGAGTCTGGAAGGACTAGAAAAGGGCAGGTTCAATAGCGAAGGCACGTCGAAGGCAAATTCGACGGACGATACGTGCGTGAAAAGCAAGGGGAATCGATTTCTTTAATGGGCTTGGCGCCCGGCACCGGCGCGACGTGAAAGCGACAGACCACTTCGAGGCTGTAAATACTCTCCGCGGGTGATGGCTTCGTGCCGAGGGCGAGGGGTAACTCTGCGAAAGAGAGAAAGAGAAAGAAAGAGAGAGAAAGAGAGAGAAAGATTGAAAGAGAGAGAGAGAGAGAAGATACGAATGGGTTATACTCGCTGACAGAACCAATGGCGAAAACGTTTAAACTTGCATTATTTACTTTAAATTTCATTCAGCGGTGAGTCTCTCTCTCTTTCTCTTTCTCTCCCTCTCTCTTTATCTTTCTCTCAACATTCCCATCTCTTTTCTCTTTGCCCTGTCTCTCTCTCTCTCTCTCTCTCTTCCTCTTTCTCTCACTTTAGCTACGATGCGCTTTCCCTCTCTGAATTCCTATCTCTCGGCTTCCTCTCTGCTAGTAGCAGCCGTCGGTGTTCAGTGGAAAGTTCCGCACGGTGCAGTTTGTCACCGAGCCCCTCGTTGGTTAAGTTGGCAGGTGTGCCTGGTGGTGGATACGGACCACCGACTCGCTCTCTCTTTCTCTCTCTCTCTCTCTCTCTCTCTCTCTCTCTTTCTCTCTTTCTCTTTCCCTTTCTCTCTCTCTCTCTCTCTCTCTCTCTCTCTCTCTCTCTCTGTCTCTCTCACTCTCGTGCGCGCGCGTTCTGCGATTAATGGAAAACGACATAAGCTCGCCTGATTCCCGTTCCCTCCCTTCTCCCTCAACCCGTCCTTGCCGCTAATGACCTCAAACTCTGCTAGCAAGAGAGAAAGAGGAAAGATAGAAAGAGAAAGAGAGAAAAAGACAGAAAGAGAGACAGAGAGAGACAGAGAGAGAGGAAAGCTAGATCTTCGGCTCGCTCATTAACGACGAAGCCGGAAGGAAGAAAAGGGTGCTTCGAGAGAAGGTAGAGAAGTAAAGAGGAAAAGAGAGAAAGAGACAGAGAATTCACGCCGCAGGTGAAAGGAAAGTCGAAAATCGCGCGACTCGTTGCTGTTCCTGGTCGGCGCGAACGAAATGCGATTCTCGAGTACCTCTCAAACCATCGAGCGGATTATTCAAACTCGAAATTACACGAATTACCGTGACGAACGAGTCTCTTCCTTCTTCTCTTCCCTCTTTCCTTCCTTCCTTCCTTCCTTCTTTTCTCTTTTGCTTTCTATTTTTTTTCTTTCTCTTCTTTTCTTCTTCTTTATCTCTCTCTCTCTCTCTTTCTCTCTCTCTCTCTTTCTTTGTCTTGCTGTTTCATTCCTCTCCGTTACCCAAACAGACAAAGATCTCGTCCGATCTCTTGAAACGTTTTACAACTTGCTATTAAAGACGTACGATACTTTTGAAGGAATGTCCTTTCAAAGTTTCGACGAATCATCTCGTTTTTAGTTCGCTCGTACATTCTCCTATCGAGCTCGATGAAATTCCGAGGACGGCACGTTCGTTACGTATTTCAGATCGAAAAGACCGATCGGGCTAAAAGAAGATCGGTGTCGTGCCGATGAAGTTGCAAGCTCGGTAAGAATATTGATACATTTTGGACTCCGCGATTCTAAATAGATCGAGTAAATACACTTCGTTCAGAGTAGATGGATCTTTCGAGATTGGGGCTGTTGGTACTTCTTCATAATGTAGAAAGAGTAAGAGAAGAAAGAGAAAGAGAGAGAGAGAGAGGGAGAGGGAGAGAAAGAAAGAAATGGATGACAGATACAAATGGATTCCTCGTGAAGCATCAATGGAAAATGGAATCATCGGTAGGGCAATGGCACTATCGCCAAACGATGATCCTCCTACTGTTCACCAACGTCGATCTAGACGCCACCCTAGCCTTCCAAACCCCTCTTTCCAACCCACATCTATGCGTATCACCCTCCTGGATTTCATAATGGTGCTGTAACGGCGGATATACACGCGGAGGAGACAGGAACGACGTTCGATGCTGTACAAGACCACGACACGGTACCCAATTATAGATATCCAACGGAACGGCACGACACGGCACGGCACTTCGCTTCTGCGTAAACGTACATTGCGTTCGCCATATAATTAGTCGCCACGCCGGCGTTCTAATCGATAAGTGCCTCGTGATATGCGTTTAATTAACGAGCAACCCTTCCACTATCACCAGGATTCCTTTTCCCGAACGTTTGATTTACGTTAAAATCGATCCAAGTCCTCGATATTTTTTCTTCCCTTCTTCTTTTTTCCTTCCTTTTGAAACGTGTAATAGATACGATCTGTGTTTTAATTTTTTAAATACCTGTTATTAAGCCTTTTATTCGTACACGCATATACCTATTTATATAGATGCGTTTAAAAGGTTTCTTATTGATAAATGTACACTATAATTATCAATAATGTTATTGAGCGATACCTATCATATTATAGAAAATTATTGATAATTATTATCAAGTAATTAACAATAAATTTCCACTGAACTAATGTATCATACCAAAAGTTATATTTAAAATGTAATGAAAAAGAGGTATACGTCGTTCGTACAGGAAGAAAAAGAATTTGAATGAGAAATAGGAAGACAAGCAGATCGATAGATCGATCGATCGATTCGATCGATCTATCGATCAATGAAATAATAATAAGAAAGAGCATTGTGTAATGTAATACCGTTTGATTGCCAAACTCTAATCGGTGCGCACGAACGAAGTGAAAACTTTCCAGAGCTCGGCCCGCGTTCCTTCTCATCGCCTCTCGATTTCACCAAAGCACTCCTTCGACCCTTTAGACTCCTCCCACGGCCTCAAAACTCGCGCCTTACTGCCGCCGATGGTTAGTTTTCGAATATGGATAATAGTAATTCGTTTGAGTTTCGGCGTGTTAATCTAGAGGCGTGAGAGTGGAAGTAGACGGGAGGAGGGGGAGGATAGGGGAGGGTGAGTTCCTAAATCATCAGATAATTACTTTGGTAATTAATTACAACTCTGTTGGGCCGTGGACCCAGCGGCCACGGCAGTAGTAAAGTATAAAGAGAAAGAGAGAGAAAGAGAGAGAAAGAGAGAGGGAGAGAGTGTGCTCCACTAATAAACGAGCCGTCGACGCGGCTTCCCTCTCTTCTATCCCAACCCTCACTCACCCTCCTTTCAGCAGCGCTCTCCGGCCAACCCACTTTCCATTATTCTTCCTATTATAAATCACTCATCAACTTTTTTCAACTACCCTTCCTCCCACTCCGCAAGTTTCACCCTCGCTCTTCATTTTCTTCTCTTTTCTCGCAAGAACCGAGAATCCATGGAGCCTGGAAATCTTCGCCTTGAAATCTATCGCTTTGTCATCGGTAAAGTGACAGCCTTAGGTAGATCGTTCGATGAAAAATTCAATGTGGCCGATCGCTTCTTCGAACGACAACTCCGGCTTTACTTTTTTATTATTATTATTCCTTCCAACCTGGACGACCGATCGATTCTTCCAAAATTCGTGGAAAGATAAATAGGGATGTAGAGAGAATTGATAGGATGACCGATAACGAGAAAGCACTATTTCTAAAATGGATCTCGAAACGTAAAGTTGTTCGGGTAGTTTCGAGCAGAGAACTTTGCGCAAGTTCGGCAGGCAGCACCAGTCCATTAGTTAATTGTGATGTCCGAATCAGAATCTTAGTATGCATCGCGTGTTTCTGCAGCTGATCGCGTATCAAGAAAGCTACGTTCGAGAGTATTATAAGTATACGACATTTTTGATTCTATTGTATATGCGCGAGAATAGTTTAGGATGGTAAGAAAGAGAAGAGGGCAAAAGAAGGGGAGGAAGTTTGACTAACCAACCCTACATGCTCGCTGCTGATCAATGCAAGCGATCGGTCTTATCTAGAAGAAGACACCCCTCCCCTAACACGACAACAGACCCATCTCTCTCGCTCTTTCGATCCTCTCCGTCTTCAATTTCACCCTTCTCTTATCGACGACCCACCATCTCCCGTTACGCAAACTTTTCTGATCGCTCCAGTTATCGGAGCTCCGCTAGAAGAAAAGAGAGCCTGTGCTACGTACAGGCCAACCTCGTGAAAGCCTCCATCCCACGCTGTTATCGCGCGAGAACACGGACTTTCAGCGCCCTCGAAAAATTGCGAGACCCCTTTAACGGTCCTTCTAGAACTAGGAAGACAGAGAGATAAAGAGAGATGGAGAAAGAGAGAGAGAGAGAGAGAGAGAGAGAGAGAGAGGGAGGGAGAGAGAAAATAAAGTCGATTTATTATGCCAGGGATTGACGCGTTACACGACCGAACCTTCGAACGATTTCGAACGTCGGTATATGTCGAATTTTTGGACGATCAAATTTTCAAGAATATAGACGTTCCTTTTGGCAAGTATATTTTGATATGTTATATGAAAAATTGTCTAGATGATAAACACGAAAGAGAAATAACAATTCTTTCGTATCTCGGATCATGCCAAAACGAAAGTATTATACAAAGTAGTAAAATAAATATTTTGTAAGTAAAGTGGAGGAAGAAGGGTAGAAGATAAGCGATACCATTGGTATTACCGTCTTCCATTGTGGAACAAAAAAATACAGGAGCCATGCAATAGGATTATTCCTGTACGGTTAATTAAAAAGTCGACCGGGATCGATACAAATCCGCGTTACGATTATACAGCACGGCTTATGTTTCAGGCATTGTTAGCGCAAGCTGCCGTACAAAATATACCCCAGGGACTCATAACAACATCGATGTTGCGCAAACTTTAATCTCGAGCTTACAGTAGTTAGTAATACCCTGCAGCTACGTGTCACCTCGACGACGACGACGACGACGACGACGACGCCGACAACGACGACGACAACGACGACAACGTACTGAACAATTTTTAGTTATTGTTAACAATCTAACCACGCCGACGTCGGCAAACTTTTCTATCGTAGGTGTATCGGGGAACGTCGATTTGAATTTTTCGATATGAATCGAGGGTAGAAAAATATTTTGGATGGCGCCAACTTTAACGGGATGCTCTTTAAAAGGGGAAGAACTCTCAATTCTCTCTCTCTCTCTCTCTCTCTCTCTCTCTCTCTTCCTCTTTCTCTTCCCCCCCCCCTCTTTCTCTCTCTCTTTCTCTCAGGTAGATATTCAGGAATTTTCTAAGGCACATCATCGATTTTCTAAAATCCTTGCGTCTGGATGTGTTCCAAGCGAGATAGAGATAGAGATGGATAGATAGAAAGAGAGAAAGAGAGAAGTCCTCTCAGATGGGTATGTCGTCTTAGGGACGATCGACGAGGGTAAAAGCGATGTAAATATCTCGTTGAATTCGAAGCGTCTCGGTTAAGAGCACCGATGATTTCCGAACGATGAATAAATCGGTAATCGAGTTATCGGAGATTCGAAAGCGAGGCGGCCTCGAACTGAGAAAAGAAATTCGAAATCCATTTGATGGGCGATCGAAGTGTGCCCTTTATGGGTACTCCACGTGTCTCGGGAAAGCCGTGCCGATGAGAGAAAGAGCGAGAAAGATAGTACTGGAACACTCTCTCTAGGAGGCGATAATGTTGCAAATTTATATTCCGAAGGCGATCGAGTAAAGCTGCTGAATGTGCACTCTTGGCCGCGGTTGGTTTCTCTCTCTCTCTCTCTGTCTCTCTCTTTCTCTCTCTTTTTCCGAAGATGCTCCACCCACAACTCTCAAACCGCTTCTTCCTCGTCTTCTTCGTTTCTCAACTTACCCCTCTCCCCCTCTTACTATCAGTAACCCGCACGTTCATCGTATCTTCTGTGAACGCGGCGCAATTCGGCCATGCTCGACCATCTCTCCCGTCAATCAGCAAATCGACAGCCAATTTTTCACACAACTTTTCGCTGTTCGACAAACTTTTTCCTTCGACGTCAAAACGTAAAAAGTTGCGTGCGCATTCACCAACGGTACGCGAACTCCCTAGCGTCTCTCTCTCTCTCTCTCTCTCTTTCTCTCCATCTGTCTGTCTCTCTCTTCCACCCTATCTTTTTCTCCCTTTCTGTGTAATCCCTCTCCTATAATGTCCTCCGTGCCTTTTATCCGAATTCAAACAAAAATTCTTTCCTTCTCCTACTCTTCCTTCGAATATTTAATATTCCTCCGGGGATTTTTAAAATGCACGCTACATTGTCGTGCCGAACGAATGGCGGAAAATATTTTTCGTCGTTTTCGAGTGCAACGTGTAGAGGGAAGAGAATGAGAGAGAAAGAGAACGAGAGAGAGGGAGAGTGAGAGAGAGGGAGAGTGAGAGAGAGAGAGAGAGAGATAGCAGCAGCTCACCGACGAGAGGGCCGGGATTTAATGAAAGCACTTCGCTCGCGTTACCAGAACGCTCGGCAGAGTTCGAGACCAAACGAAATATTCGGTTTAATTATGGGTGTGCTATCTCCGACCGCGTGTAATTCGGATCTGGAAAATATTGATCCGTAAGTATAGTCAACGTGGCTTCTAGGGGAGACCTTATAACGATGCCTGTTCGTTTCTTTCTCTCTCTCCCTCTCTCTCTCTCTCTCTCTCTCTATCTCACTATCTCTCTACCTCTCTTTTTTTCTCTTTCTCTCTTTCCCTCCTATCGGTGTCGACATGCCGAAGAAGAGGAAGCAACCTTTCGAAAAATTATTCGGTTAATTGCGGCCTGGATGAAAATGCGTTCCGATTCCAACGAGAAATTCGATAGAACTTTCGCCTATAAATCGCTATCGTAGGGAGTAATTAATAACGATGGATTAATTACAGCTTTTCTCTCTCTCTCTCTCTCTCTCTCTCTCTCTCTCTTTCTCTCTTTCTCTCTCTTTCTCTCTCTTTCTCATACTCTGGAATGTTTCGGTAAGGGTGCAAGAAGATACGGGAAAGGGATGAAAGGGATATCTTTTTATCACGAAGGTTTGCTCGCTGGGATATTAACATAATGAGCAATTAATCACACGAGTTACTACGTGTTCTAGTTTTCTCCAAAGAGGGGTATAACGTAGAGAAGAGAAAGATAGATAGAGACAGACAGAAAACTCGTATGAAGAGGGTAACAAGCTGATGGAACAAAGAGAATGCTACCATTAGATCGACGCAATGTTCTCTCTCTCTCTCTCTCTCTCTCTCTCTCTTTCTCTCTCTCTTTCTTTTTCTCTGTCCATAGTGTTGTCCCTCGTGGCACTTAATGCTCACAAAGGGTAACCGGTAAAAAGTTTCGTAATAGCCACGGTCCATTCTTTCACAGACGACGCCCTATTTATATTTGACTATGATAACGTTCCGCTTCTAAGCTTTCTCCCAAATGACCGTTCGTCCAACCCGTCCGCTCGTATCTTCCTTCGAGATATTACACGAACGACCTGCATCTCTTCGTCCGAAGATTCTTTGCCTTTTAATGGGGTAGCATCATAAAAAAAAAATACAGGAAGAGAAACAAAGAGGAAAAAAAAAGAGAATACTATCTGCATGGTCTATACGCTATCGGATTTTTCATACTCTTCAGTGTATAATACTGCGTTTTCACTAACAACCGAAAGTTTTTCTTCCCTTCATTACCTTTCCCCCCCCCCTCTACCCTCTCTCTCTCTCTCTTTCTCTTTTTAAATTCATATAATTCTGCATTTTTACCTAACAACGAACTGTAGTTTTTTTTAAAAACTACCCACTTCACGTTCATTTTAAGCCGATCTTAAATACACGAATTCGTACGATTAGATTTCAAAATACCCATCGTAATGTTTCTCTAGGAAATAAAAATCGTTCAGCGCGGACAATTAAAGCGACCCTTCTCTCCATTCGCATCGCACGTTTTCACAAGGAGATTCGTATTTTCCCTCTTTTGGAACTCGATTTCCCGGTTTCTATCTGTCCCTTTCTCTCTTTCTCGTCTCTTCTCCTCTTCCATTCGTCGTGCTGCTTAAAGCAGCCTTTGGCATTCTCAAGCAAAAAGAACCTCTTTCCAATGTCTATCTCTGTCTCTCTCTTTCACTCTTTCCCTCTGTCTCTCTCTCTCTCTCTCTCGCTCTTTCCTCAACGTCGATGCATCCACACGACATCCCGCTAAGCGGTGCCCGCAAAAGCTGCCGACGGTGGTTTCCACGAGTTTTTAGCCTGCCTAGATCGATAGGAACGCCCGAACCAATGTCGAAGGGGCGCTCGGTGAAATGGCGAGAAAGAGAGAGAAGGGACGAGTAGAAGGAAAGAAAAAGAGAGTTGAAAAAAGGGTGGGAAAGAGGGGGATGAGGGTGAATGGGTTGAGAAGTGGTGGACGCCACTTTGTGCTGCATCGACATGAATTTGTATCCCTCCGGAGATGGCCGGCCATCGTCCACATTTCTCTCTCTCACTTTCTGTCTCACTTTCTACCCTCTCTCTTTCTATCGCTCTCTTTTTCGACCTGCATCACTCACGGATACGATCGACTTTTTCTCTTTCTCTCTTTCTCTCTCCCTCTCTCTCTCGGTCTCTCGGTCTCTCGAAAAAGCACACCGTTTCTGCGCAAACTAGCCGTCAACCAAAAATACGTCACGTCCAACCGATCCCAAGAGCGAGCAGGCAAGCGGAATATCAAACTCGATCTTTTCGAATCAGACCTGCCACGTCGAAGCGGCTTTCTTTGACTCGCTCGTGCACGAGCGAATATCTATCGTAGCTCGTTGCATCGTGCTACGCATTAATGCGTCCATCGTTAGTTTCGAAGAAATAACGCGCGTCACGCGAACCTAACCGAATCGATAAACATGACTCAACGAGCCCTCTCGTAACGGAGTATCGGGGATAGTTTTAAAGGAAAGAAAACAGGGGAAAAAAGAATGACGAGACTATTCGTTCTTCGGAAAAAAAAAAAAAGAAAAAAACAATGAAAGAAGCTCATTTTTCCGTGACATCGAAATTCGAAGTGAGACATCATCGATTTTTAGAAATATCGAGACGACATTCCGTGACGAAGCTACGATGGCCTCCTATATGTTCCCCTTTTCGAAAGCTCGTGCAACAGAGTCGTCATTTTTATTACCCCTGAAGTAAAAGTTAGTCTGTCATTTTTTGTCGAGACTTTTTTCATATTGACCTCTTCGAAGAACGAAGAAAGAGAATATGGAAGAAAGAAGAGAAAGAAAGAAAGAGGATAGCAAAGACGATGTGCACTGCTTCTCCAGCGAGGACCGTAATCTCGATCCTCTTCTCGATAATCGTAAAAAAAGCATTTCCTCTTGTTCTTTTCTCTCACCGTTCTCGTCTCACTCCATCTCTCCATATCCTTCGTTGCTTCTTTTCCACGAGAACGGGATCTCGTCCGATAGGAAAGCTAGACTCGATTGAGAATAAGGAAAGACAGAAGAGGAGGGGACGAGAAGAAGGAGGAGGAGAAAGGAAGGAGGGAGGAAAAGTAGGAGGAGAATGAGTAGATGGAAGTGGAGATGAAGAAGAAGAAGAAGAAGCAGAAGAAGAAGAAGGAGAAGGGAGATGCTTCCTACTCGAAGAAGCTGGTCGATACTCAACGCCGCTCAGACCACGGGCAAACATTTGCCATGTAATCGCCGCCCGATCCGAGGACCAATGATCCGAGATAAGATTAATTTTTCGTACATCCTAACGTCCTCGTCGTTCCATCAATGTCATCTCGCATTAAGCAACGTAACGTTCTCAATCTTCTCGAGTCGGTCCTCCCATCGACGTCGTCGCGACGAATCGACAAGTATTATTCGCGAGAAATCTAGTGAATTTCCCCTAGTAAGAGTTCAGTCGGGATATCGTATCGAATGTTAGCTAATAAACGAGCGAACATTCGGAGATTCAATTAGGAAACTTGGACAAAAGGAAATATTACTACGAAACGATATAATCTTTAATCGTTGGATTATTATTCGAACCTCTGAATATTTTTCATCCTCATCCACTCTATCTATCTCTTTCTCTCTTCATCTTTATCTTTATCTTTCACAGATCTCGCTTTGTATAGAAAATAAACGAATCATACGAATGTTCTTGGAATCGGGAAGAAAAAAATAAACTGCTTTAACAGAAATTCAGAAAATAATAGAAGGTAAAAGACAGAAGAAATCCTTAACCATCGAACGTAATGTCTACTTCTCTCTCATCTGTATTTCTCTTCTGTTTCGAATATCTCAGTCGATCATAATCGCAAGATCCACTTTAGTTTTGCTGAAAAGCGGTAGATCCGAGGCTCGTTGGCGTCGGCTTTCCTCCGGAACTTTCTCTATTACACCGCGACGTAAATATGTACCCCGTTTAACCGCTCGGTCGTTTCGACTAAAGTTTTCCTCTCTCTCTCTCTCTCTCTCTCTCTCTCTCTCTCTCTCTCTCTCTCTCTCTCTCTCTCTCTCTCTCTCTCTCTCTTTCTCAAGAGCGTCAAAGCGTTCTATCGGTTTGTCACCCTCGCCTCGCGCGTCACGCCGCTAAAGGACTCGGGGTCGCGCTAGCTGCAAATAGTCAGCGCTCTCAGGAGAATGTGTATACGAGAAGGTGAAGAGGAAGAGAACTCAACTATAAGTTAGAGGGGGGAAAGAGAGAGAGAGAGAGAGAGAGAGAGAGAGAGAGAGAAGAGCACGGATATTGTGGTGCGATAGCGCTTCACCACTACCCGAGAGTACCGGCTATGCCGTTAGATACGTCGTATCCATAATGCGACGAGCTTAGCGCGCGCGTGTTAGGATCGTGCCGGTACAACCGGGCAGATTGAGGCTTAGAGCGACGGCAAACAGCATCAATTTGGCATCGCGCCACCACGCACGCTGATGGATACACGATAGCTGTGTATACAGCTCTCTCTCTCTCTCTCTCTCTCTCTCTCTCTCTCTCTCTATCTCTCTTGCTTTCTCGTAGGTACACATATAGAACCACGCGAACGCGCAAATGCCGTCGATCGTCGGCAAGGTGGGGAATCATGCTCTACCTAGAGACCATTTAATTAAGCTGATTCAATGTACATCAGACAACCGTTCACAAGGATAGAAAGGAGTAAAAGCAGATCTCCAAGAGACAGAGAGAGAGAGACAAGAAGAAAGAGAGACAGACGGAGAGAAACAGAGACACGAAAGGAGAGAGAGACAGATAAAGACAAAGAGAAATAGAGACAAAGCATAGAAAGAGAGAGAGAGAGAGAGAGAGAGAGAGAGAGAGAGAGAGAGAGAAACAAGGTTTACTTGAAACCAAGACTCCGAACAATCTACGAATATATTTTTCAGAGGAATTTTTCGATTTAACTGTGTTAGTAACGTCATGATCGTGATTAAAATTATCGACAAGTAGAGGCGGTGGTCGATCGGCTGGTAGAAAGAGGCAAGCCCCCTACTCTTTCCCAAAAGTCCGATGGACAAATCGGACGCGAGACGTATCTACGTTCGTCTAGGGACGATGCATCATGCATCGCGTCGCTGCAGGTACGCCGCTGCCATACCATACGCGACGCTCCTATGCTATACGCCGGCCTTACCCCCTACTTCGAGCCCCATGCATTGCCCAATATGTCGTTCATCCCCTAAATCACGACGATTTACAGTTGAGCCCGCGTGAGCGCCCTATCGATGCCAGCTATAGCGTTTGGTGAACGAGTACGTATACACATATACACAGCCATACACACACATACACACACACACAGACACACAGACACGTACGCAAACACATATACGTATTCTTTCTCTTTCTCTCTCTTTTTTCTATTTTTCTATCCCTCTTTCTCTTTCAACACTCACAAAGCTGACGAAATAAAAACTATCGGCTAAAACTCGCTCTCTCGGTAGGACGCGTACCGACTCTACATCTTCCCTTTGTTTCGAAACTGTCGACGAGCTATGAGCTCGGAAGAGCAATAAACGAGGGTATCTTTGGAAACAACGAGCTTTTTTCGTGACGTCGACCTACCAACAGCTTGGATAAAAACTATTCTCCGTAAGATTAAATCACGTTGATATTCCTATCTCTTTTTTTTATTCTTTCTCTCTCTCTCTCTCACTCTCTCCCCCTTTTCTTCGATTCGAACAGTTCGCAAAGCATTTACCAATTTTTCGGATGACAATCTATACATAAAGCTACCACGAGAGAAATTTGTAAAAATAATTAAGAAATATCTCTTTCATTGCCACAGTAATTATCAAAAACTTTGTTCAATTAGATACATCTATTTACTACCCTCTCTTAGTAGATCAATGAAGACGCTCAAGAAACGTAACCATTCGTCGGCTTTATTCCCCCCTACAAGAGAGAAGAGTTAATTGTTTTCGTATATTAGATTAGCTTTTCCAAGAGAATTTCTAATTCGTAGAAACGTATTTATGCAGGTCGTGAGGAGATTAGAGGTTTAGTAACTCTTTAGAGAGTGGGAATGGAACAGAGCTCACATCTAAATTCAAGGCATATTCGACTTTAGGGGATCGCCATTAATCATACGATCAACGTCGACTTTCCTAGTTGGACATAAATATTTGCTTTAAGCCTATCCACCCCGATTCGCAAGCGACTATATTTTAAGAGGCACTAGCCAACGAATTCGATGATACATTAAAACCGATTTCGTCCAGCGATTTTCTCTACTTCTATAACGAGATCGTCAATCCTTTGACAAATGTGGATACGCGAATCGTGAGGAAGGAAGAGGTGTCGCGATTTGCCAATAATAAATCAAAACGGATAAAAGAGAACAATCGATCGAAATAAAAATTCATCATCGACGGAAAAAGAAATAGAGAAACAATATTACTGTACAAATATGTACTATAAAAATTATTGTTCATCGTTAACTTAAATTAATTCAAATCATAAACATCCATGATTAGCAAAATTTAATTAATCGTTTCGAATTCTTAAATGAAACTAAAACGTATTTGAAAATGTTTGAACAGTGGTCTTTTAAAGAGAAAGAGCGTTATACTCGCTAGCATATCCTGCTAGCAGAACAACCAATTTGTCGCAAAGTGCTTCCATTATACGGTCGACAATACACTTTCGATTCTGTAGTATTGTTACGAATGTATCGGGAGGCCGATGGGCTAGCCTACGGTTCGCGATATAACAGATGCACACATCAGCTACGATCAAACGGGGCTGCGAGAAGGGAGCGAGGAATTGACGCGCTTGCGTGAATCGTATCGCGACTATCGAGGAATCGCCAGTGCGCTAACAAAGAAATTAATTAGCCCGACGCGTAGATCGCTAATTGATTTGTAACCTCATTAATTAAGAGATCGATCATTGTTCGGCCGCTGTGCAACGCCTTCATTAATCTCGACGAACGTGACATTTCTCTGACAATGAAAATAAAATAAAATAAAATAAAATAAAATAAAATAAAATAAAATAAAACGAAATAAAATGAAATAATATAAAATAAAATAACATAAAAATAAATGGAAGGAAAAGAATAATAGTAACAAAAAAAAAAAAAAAGAGGGGAACCGACAATTCCAATTTTGTAAAAGATCCGTGATAATAATCCGTTTTGTTCGTATTGTATCCATCGGACGTCGCGTATAATCACTCGTAATAAAATATTTTTCCGGGCCGTCGTTATGCCTTCCCGAAAGGATAACGATTTTAATGCTCGTGCAAGAAAGAGAGAAGGAAAGAGAGAGAGAAAAAGAATGAGTGGGGCAGAGGAGGAAGAAGTTGCACAGTGAAAAGTGCACTCAGGCCACAATCGCTAATGACTTTTCTTTCCAACTACGTCCGCGACTTTTTTTTTCCTTTCCCTCTTTCATTCCCCCTATCCCTCGTCGCTTCATTCTTTCTCCTGTTTTTTTCTTCCCTTTCTTTCCTTCTTCCTTTTTTCTTAGTCTTCCTCCTCCTCTTTTTTTCTTCTTTCCTTTATTTTATTTTATTTTTTTTCTTTAGATCAACGAAGCATCGAAGAAAGAGCACCGTAGCGCGATACCGCCTCGTTGTTACGGAACACTCGAATCGTTGCTTTCTCCGATAACGTTTCAATACCGATCTATTCCCACGAGCAACGGCAATATTCGAGGCGAGAATCGTATAGGAAATCGCTCGCGGTAGAAACAATCGAGGAAGAGTTCCGGCGGGAGTCAATCTGGTTAAAATCCCAATAGAGTGCGGATCAACTGTTTATTACCGATCGACCGATCGAGAAAATAAAACGAAGTGAAAGAAAAAAAAAATAAGAGAGAGAGAGAGAGAGAGAGAGAGAGAGAGAAAGAAAGAAAGAGAGAGTAAGATGGACACAATGTGGTAAGGTGAGACGAGGTGAGGTGAGATTCTCTTGCTACGTAGATGGGATTTAGAAAGAGTAAGCGATAGAAGACAAGGACCGACAATGGTAGCTCTGCCGCGAAACGAAGTGGGGAGAATAAGACGCTCGTATAAAAGAGGGTAGCACCCACCACCACCACTACCACCACCACTACCACTATCATCACTACTACCACTATCAACGGAGGTAGGAGAGATCACCGGTGAATACAAATGTACGAATTAACCGCTGATTGGCCGCAACTCGATCAACTTCGTGTGATTGCTTAGTTAGAGTTTAAATCAAACTCGTATCGGCTTGATTTCCTCGATTCTCCAAGTGGAATTCGCCGTTCTCCTTTCTTTTTCTTTTTGTCGGAGCAATCCTTGACTCCAGCGACCCCAACACTTCGCTCGACTAGAAGAGAACTCCGAGACGATAGAACAGACGACTGAAGAGAGTGGAAAGAGAGAAGGCCGGTCCTTGTTAGGGTATCTCCGAAGGTGTTTTCACGCGGACAAATGCTTTTCACGGTTTCCTGACTTTCCTCGACTCGCCATCGGCACTCACGAAAATTCTGACCGGTCTTTCCTAAGGGTATGATTTAACGAGTACTCAGGTGGAACGTGTGCAACCGAGTATTCTCAAATTTTCGACCTTAGAATTTTCCTTGTGCCAACTATCACGTTTAAACGCTTCTCTCTCTTTCTCTCTTTCTCTCTCTCTTTCTGAAACATACTTTTCTATTGAAACGGTACAACCCAAAAAACCATTATACAAAATTTACGAATAAAAAAAAGCAACAAACTATAAAGGGTCGAGCGTTTTATATCAAATTCATTTCATAACAACGAACGACATTTTCATCGAAGCTAACGCTATCGATGTGACAACGAATCGTAAATAAAACAAACGTAGATCCTAAAAGACAACATCGAGCGAAAAAAAAAAAGATAAAAAAAATAAAAACAGACAGAAACAAAAAAAAAGTTCAACCCTCCATTCTCGCACGAAACGTCAGCGAGTTGTTATCATCTACCGATATCACGGAGCGTATAAATTCTCCTATTAAATCGCACACGGTTCTGGGATATTTCGAGTTAAAAGAAAAAAAAAAGAAAAAGGAAAAAAGAAAAAAAAGGCATGAAATTTTGTCGGAAGATGGAAAAAGTTTCGTCGGTAGATTCGATAAAGGTAAATCGAAAGAAACGTTCTCCGAGCATTCCACCATCGGAGACGACGACGTGTATTTAAAGTGCATACCGAGGCCCGGCCAAGCTAGCAAGATCCTATCGTGACCGAGCCAATAACGGGCAGGGCGTTGCGTGGCGTTCATCGATTACGCCATGAAATCGTCCGTCGACCAATCGGAGGAGATCGTTGAAAGGGCGATTCACGGTCGGCTCGAGTCGGCCGGGATGTGACCCATATTTCCGATCCGCGAAATCCTAAGCCAGGGTTCTCAGAGGTTTATGAGCACCATATGTGTTCCGCCACACCTTGCCAACCACCTTACCACAACTCCCACTTCTCTTGCTACGTTCTACATCGGCCTGTTCATGGTCATCCTTGTCTTCGTCGTCGTCGTCGTCGTCGTCGTCGTCGTTGTTGTTGTTGTTGTTGTTGTTGTTGTTGTTGTCGTCGTTGATTACGAAACCAAGCGATCGACCGAACGTAGATTCAATTGTGTTCACACCGCTAGATTTTCACTACCCTCCAAATTAATAGAGGTCTTGGTCGAGGCCGTTGGTCATTGCTCTAGCATTTAACAGAGGAGGGTAGATCCCTATTCTCCTCAGAGACTTCGTGTATCTTGCTATCATCCTATCTTTTTATCACTAGAAAAAGAGAAAGAGAGAAAAGGAGAGAAAGAGGAGAAAGATAAAGAGAAAGAGAAAAAGAAGGAATGCAAGGAACATTCGACCAGAGCCTGAATTTCGCTGTCTACCAGCCATTGTAAATCAACGATTGTCCCGGGAAATTAAGGAAAGGCTTGATCTACGATCGACTTTTCTACGTTTTCTTCTCTGGCATTATCGATAGAACCGTTCGATAGTTCTTAAAGCACGTTCTTCCTTCTTTTCTATCTATATACCCATCGTTTTCTATACTTTCCTCGTCTCTCCCTTTCTGTACTTTTACATAGCTACATATATACATACATATATATATATATATATATATATATATATATATATACACATATATAAGATAAGATCGTGACACGTGGCTCGAATCGTTGTCCACTCGCATTCGTCCTTCTCTACCGGAAGCAATCCGTCCTTTAGAGTGGCACGTAGTGAAAGATCGAGCCGTTTACCGGACAAGTAAGCCAAAGAAAAAGCGACTAATTCCAAGCGAAACATTTTCGAGTTTTTCGATAGGGAACACTCAAGCTGCTCTTTAATATTTAAATCTTTTACCCAATGATTCGCAGATTTACACTTCTAGAAATAATTCGACGTTATTGCGGTATTAAGGAATCGGTCACGAAACAATAATAATTGGTCAATGATTTTTCTTTCCTTTCAATTTTTTCGTTCCTTTTTTATATCGAATTAGTTTTTAATATCAACACTTTATTTCTTTCTTTCTTTCTTTCTTTCTTTCTTTCTTTCTTTTTTGTTTCTTTCTTTTTAGATTCCCTTTCTAGAGAATTCTCGAAAAGCTTTGCGATATTGCAGAACGGATTATTTAAAAAAAAATGGTCCATAATCGTCTTTGGCGAAAAAGTAATCATATTTCTGAGCTTGAACGGCTCGAGTTATCGAGCCTCGTGATCGATCGAGTACTTCCCACCACGAGAGCGTTCTCCTTTACATACTACAAACTCTTTTCTCTCTTCTTTGAACCCTTCTTTAGAAACGTTACGCTTTCAAAAAACTCTCGTTTCGAACGAGTACCTCTTACCCGAACGATAAGTGAAGAAACTGGAAAACTCTCCTCGTCGATTAAACGACTGTTGTATGGAAAAAAGAAAAATAAAGATCGAGTAACGTTTATCGTATCTCGATGATCGTTACTTTGTACTGTAAAAAAAGAAGAAGGAATAATCCTTTGGTTGAATGATCACTTCTTTATGATATTAAAGTATTAATGAATTGTCATTAACTATTATATCTAACTATTCAATATGAAAAAAATTGCAACATTAAGAACGAAATTATACAATTTAGTTCTTCGTTAACAACCACATGTATAATATAAAAATTAATTTTAAATATGAATTTTCCCGTGGGAGTATATGCAAAATTTGACACGCGATGACCAGGTTCATGAATTATCGCATAAAAATTAGAAACGTAACTCAACATCATATATGTTATTATTGCTTCTCCAATCTACGTAGAGATTACCTAACACGGGCGAGAACGCTCGAAACTTGGTAGAGACGAATAATATCATTAGAATTTTAACGATCTTCGCGAGAGCCAACAGCAGCCGCGATCGTTGACGCGCACGATTGCGATGACGACGGTGATAATAATTATGTTTGCGCATCCGTCATCGTTGGCTACCGGGTCTGTCGACGTGAACGATGACTATAATAATACCGGTGGTACCAGACTCGCCACTCAACCGGAATCATCGTGCTGTCCAGCTTCAGCAAAACTGTATTAGCAGGGGTTAACTCGGCTGACCAGGCTCACGAATACATGCGAGAATTCATATAGCTTCATCTCTCTCTCTCTCTCTCTCTCTCTCTCTCTCTCTCTCTCTCTCTCTCTCTCTCTCTCTCTCTCTCATATATGCTCTTTCAGGCCTCCTGCGTTAGAAAGAGAAGCCTAGCTGCAATAATAAATGACGCTCCATTACTCCAGCTTTATTGAAAAGCCCTTCGTCGAACGTTCGGTAGACAGTAATACGCTATGATGCTCTCTTTCTCTCTGTATTTGTCTCTCTCTCTCTCTCTCTCTCTCTCTCTCTCTATCTCTCTTCCTCTTCTCCTCTTTCCCTCTCTTTCTCTATTTACATCGTTACCAACGATTCGATCGTTTTACAGACTTCCCATATAAATTTCTTTTTTCCAACCAACAGACGGTTCCTGCAGTCATCCGTCTACATGATCTTTCGCTCCTTATATCGTTCTCTTTTTGAAGAATTCCTCGAGAGCATGAAGAATTCTTGCCTTTATACGAAGCGTCAAATAACATGGAAAGCTGGCGAGAACTCTTAAAGGTTCTTCCTTCTCTAACCTTCGTCTTCTTTTTTCTCCTGTTTCCTCTTTCTTCAAAAAGGTTTCTCTTCTTCAACCATACATAGTACACTACTACTAACTGAAATCGGGATACTAGTTGACTGAGTAGAACGAACGCGGAAAGAAAAGTTTTAATAACGCCTCTCATAAATGGGAATGTGAAATTCTAATTATTCAAAAATTTGATGTGGTCGTTGCATGGGACGTTTATTGACGAAAAGAATGACATCGTATGATGTGCGACGAAATGTCGTCGTTCACGTCGACGTGGAAAATAATGAAATTTTGTCGATTCCTTTTAAAAGAAACGATATCTATCAAACGGGAGCCTCGATATCCTCTACTCGAGATACGATGACCGAGGAGTAGATGACGAGCTTTCGAACTAATTCACCAGAATGAGCTCACCGTATATGTATCTGTATGTGTCTGTGAACGTTTCTATGTGCCGACCAAAACCTCCTCGGGGGTAGACCATCAAACCGATTGTAATCAAACCACCCTCCTCAACTCCTTCAGTGAAACTATCCTCCCGGTAGCATGGGCGGCCCTTCTCCTATCCCTTTTCCTTCCCTTTCTACTTCTCTTCTATTTCTTCGTAGGTATAACTCGATTTTCGACTACTGCTTCTTAACCTAGTTACCCGTTGCATCCTACCTTCTTTGAAGGTGACGGTGAAAGCAAAGACGAAGAATAAGAAAAAAAGAAAGTGAATGGGGGTCGATAAGGGGTTGAAGAAATGAAAGGATAACGTTCGTTGATCCGATCGAAGTAACTCCAGTGAGATCAGATTCGCCATTGGATAAGGGAAGGAGAATGATGATTTTCCGAAGTCGATAGAACTCTCGAGTACTTATTAACGACGCTAATGTGATTTTCGAGCATTAGACAAAAGCACCGTGAAGTAGATAGAAAGAGATAAAGTGAGGGGAAAACGAAGAAGCGTCGGCGGTTTTCTTGAGGTAATTCGAGATCTCTTATTCTTGATTCGATGAGAAGTGTAAGACGACGTCGCGAGGTCGTTGAAATAAGAAGAAAGTGAGATAGAGAAAGATCTTGCGTTGCAGTCAACGTGATATGCTAATAGGGAAAGATGTCACTCGACCAAAGGTAAATTTGCACGAGGTCTTCTAATTCCTATCTCGATCTCGAAAATTTCGAAGATTCTGTGTCGCAGACGATGGACGACGACGAGTTGGTAAAAAATGCAAATGAGGTCAACAAACTGGCACGTCAATGGTAATAAATGGAGAATCCATCTTAAACTCTAGAGCAAAGTGGAGCAATTAGGGATAGAGTAAACGAACTGGATTTCGCAAGAACGGAATGCATATTCAGCGAACACGGTAAAGCCGCGGCGCGTAGGTGCCGACAATGGGGTTGAAAGGGGGTAGGAAGGGATGAAAGGTGGTAATGGTAGTGGGGGTAAAGGGCTGGTGTATGGGCTACGAGTAGAAAGTATGGAGAGAGCTTGAAAGTACCGGTCTCTCGCGCGTACACTATATCGACAGTTTTACCGCGTCTTTCCTGCTTGCTGGTGCAAATATTATTTATTGCCGTAGAAGAAAATTTCCATAACTCCAGATTCGGCGAAAGCCGACTAGCAGCCGGCCCACTCTCGGCTTTCTCGCCGAGTTTCTGACTCAGCTTCGAATCCAAACGACCTTCTTTTTATTCTCTCTCTCTCTCTCTCTCTCTCTCTCTCTCCCTCCCTCTCTCTCTCTCTCTCTCTCTCTCTGTTGCACAGAGTTACGTCGCTTAAGTATTTTTCTCAATTTCCCGGGCACGATGTTACGCCAGCCTTCTTTCCTATAAAAGCTAATATACCAATCGAGACGAAAGCCAACCTCGAGCGAGTAATAAATTAACGCGTGAGTTTCCGCTGAAGCTAAAAATACTTTCCAATGGTTTGAAGTTCATGTGTGCGAGTATGTGTGTTTACATAGAGACGAAGAAGAAGAGAAAGAAAGAGAGAGATGAAGAGAGGGAAAGGGAGAGAGGGAGAGTGGAGAGACATTAAACGAGAATGATTAACGATCGAAGCAAATTCGATAGTCTCTCGATTTACCCACAACTGAATTCGAAATCAATCCCGACGCCTTTCCCTTCAATTATACGACGAATTAGATTTAAGCGAGCCTGCAAAAAAGTACTCTTGGCGCTCGAACAGTTATTTTGGCGGAAGAGAACGGAATAGTGACTATCTTCAGGACGTTGAGTAATAAATAATATTCCAAAGTTCGATCCTGTGCTTTAGATATTCGAAATTATTCGATCTTTTTCTCACTAAGTATTCGATAATTTATATAATTATCGACGGTAGAATATACGAATAAAGATATTCCTGATATCCTCTACGGAATCGTAAATATTTTAAATTATAATAATAATTTTTAATTATTTTGGTTTATAAATATTGCTCTTTCGTACGATCAGTATCGATTCTATCTAACTTTTTCTCTCGTTCATATTCTTTTTCTCTTTCTCTCTTTCTCTCTCTTTCTCTCTTTCTTTCTTTATCTTTCTCGTGTAGTCGCCGGAGGGCCAAAGCAAATGCAAACAAAGGCCGCGAATAAATATGGGGTGCACGCGGTATTATCCAAGGTATCTACCTAACCTAACAATGCTAAATTACCGGTTGCAATTTTAATAGGAACGTTGAAAGCGAGGGATACCCTTGCTGTGATTTTACGCTCGGCCGACGCTTTTGCGAAGCCGCGATAATTGTGTTGAATACCTAAAGAATAGGCAACGCGACGACGTTCTGGCTTACCTCAAACAGATTCTCTAGAACATATACGTTGTGCGGAGTATATAACGTATGACATTGCACGCGCAACGTAAAGTCTTCATAAAAAATCATTATTATCGAAGAAACATCATTATACCATTGATACAATCCTGAAAATAGGAACAGGCGATAGAATTTTCATCATACGTTCCTGAAAGGATTTTCGTTGCACCACGACGCCGACGCCGGTCATTATTGGTCATTACCTATTTCATGGACAACACTGATTGCTCGACCAAAAACAATTAATTACTGCTTTATTTTATATCCTTCACATTGTTATAATTTAAAGACTATACATATACATATAATATAAATATAAATATATATATATATGTATATTATGTATTATATAAATATTATAATATTATGTAAATTCTAACGATTGACGAGGTATTGTAATATAAATTACAATAAGATATCACATATAG
Organism: Vespula pensylvanica; assembly: GCF_014466175.1. Lineage (NCBI taxonomy): Eukaryota > Metazoa > Arthropoda > Insecta > Hymenoptera > Vespidae > Vespula > Vespula pensylvanica. The sequence continues at coordinate 4,636,598 of NC_057687.1, read as the reverse complement.
ATATCGAAAAGCGCTCGGAACTCTCGTAAAACAATAAATATCGATCGATCTTATTGGAGCATCGATCTGAACTAATAGAAGATAGCCAGATATCTTCTTTATCTCTTCCCTTTGTTCGATTTCATCATGCCAGTTCGAGCTTCGAAGAGTATTAAAACGATTCTTATTTGTTTTTTGTGTAGTAATAACAAAAATCTTTCAAAGGTAGATCTAATATCTGGTAAGATTTTTCTTTTATCGTTTCATTGTTTTCTAAACGTATTATAAATATGTTGATATATATATATATATATATATATATATATATATATATATATATAACCGTGTACAGTTGTCATTGAGAGAGAACGAATCTCGTAAAATTGTTTTATGTATAAAATCGACGTATAATCTAGTTAGAATAGATCGTATCAAAATATTTACTAATACACCAAATAAACACATGGATTCTGTCCTTCTAGTAATCATACTTAATCTAAAACGTTGGCCGAACGATAACAGTCCATACGGAGATTTCCAATCGGCTGTAAAATAATATCGTAGCATTAATGTATCTTTTCGAAATTTTTCTTAATTTTTCTCATATTTGTCTTCGTACATTTCATATTATTTACTGTATATTATAATATATTTAAGTGGAACATTGAAATTACGGTCACGTTCTCTGATCAAGGATACTACTATTAAATTTTATTACATGTAATTTTCAATGATAATGATAATTTTTCAATTATTATTCTCTTTTTATTATAGTCGCATACTTGCATATATATATACATATATATTATATTAGTTCATCGTATAGATTTAATCACTCTAACGAAGACCTTTTATACTCTCTGTTTCAGAACACTACCACATATTCGTAGGAGACCTGAGCCCGGAGATCGAGACGCAGACCTTGAGGGAAGCCTTCGCTCCCTTTGGCGAGATCTCGTAAGTCCTCTTAATCTTCCTCATTAAGGACGACTTACCGTCGTCCTTCTCCTAGCGTAGCCTAGTTGCTGCTCTATACGAGCGCGATAATATAGCGCCATAATGCAACCAATGATCCTTCTCTTTCTCGATGGAGGACACATATATTTATGTTTCGTTTTTGGTCATAATATAATCGACGATGTTCATCCTCATTAACCATAATAATCATTACTAATCTATATCTTGATTAATATTCAAAAAAAAACAATCATATTCAAGAAGAAAATTTACGATCATCCTTAATATAAAAAAATATATAGACAAGTTTGAAGACATAATGGTTCGTTCTGAAACTGCAGTATAACCGTATACTTCCGTGTCTAAGCACGCTAAAACTTTCTTAGAGGTTGCAATGAAATTTCCAGAAGTCGCAGAAGGATAAATGGTAAATCAGAATATTTTGTTTTATCAAACGGTATCGTTCGTTTATTACATTTTTAACGAGCGCATTCGGCCTCTTTCTCTCTTCCTCACTTTCCTCTCTCTCTCTCTCTCTCTCTTTCTCTCTCTCTCCCTCTCTTCTCTCTAACCAAGGAACTTTTACGAGTTTCCATCATCGTCGGGACGTTTCATGATGCACCACCGACGCGAAACGATAATAACGCGTATATCTCCGTGATCGCTGGCCGGGAGTTACTGCGCTGACCTTGTATATTCCTCCTAAACCAGTTGATCGATAGAAACAGAGAGAGAGAGAGAGAGAGAGAGAGAAAGAGAGAAAGAGAGAGAGAGACGATTTAAAGGTGGGACGATGATATCGCGAAGAGAACAAGTCGGCCGTGACTCCACAGAAGTCAGAAACGAAATTCCGTCATTCCTCCCTCTCTCACTCTCATACATACACACGTTCATTCTCTCACCCTTTGTGCCTGATTGATTGTATCGGCATTGTATACAGCGCAACGGGAAATGCCGGCCTCTTGTCTGAATTCGCCGATATGATTTCGATTTGGCGCCGAGGCGGGTCGCGCCAAAAGGTAATATTTTTTCGGGGACGAGGAATAGAAAGTCCGTCGATCGTGAAATACGTCGTGCGTGTATAGAGAAAAAAATGAAAATAGAACAAGGAAAAAAGAAAAGCAATGAAAGAGCGAGATAAAGGACGTGGGCGATCGTTGCAAAATTGTACCAAAACTCGTTTTGGAGATCCTTCGGAATATACAGAATTGTAAAAACGAGTATTTAACAAACATTTCTTTTTGTTTGAATATACAATAAAACTATAAAAAAAAACAAAAAAAAAAAGAAATTGTAACGATTCTTTCATAGACATATTGCACAAACTTAGATGCATTAAATAATTTTCAAGAGAATTCAACTACGCATAGAAAAATTCGAATTGTAAAATTCGACAGTCGATTCGATCATTATCTACACTTATCTATGTATTTACATTGCAATTAATTATCCTAAAGGGTGAAACATTTCGTCGCGCAATACGCATAAACATACTACGCATAATTCGATATTTAAGTATACATCAATATTCTCTAATTATTATATGTATTTAAATCGTATTTGCAAACATATTTTGCAGGCCAGATCACCGTGAAATATAATATTCTTCAAATTGCGAATTATATCATGTGTTGGCGTGGCATTAATTATGAATGATATTTTATTTTATTGATATTTCTACTCAAAGTCGGTAAGCATAAATTGATACGGTCTTTATAACGAAATAACGAGGAGGAAGAGAAAGAAGGAGAGGGGAAAAGGGGAATGGCAGGTAATCCGAGAAAACGAAAATAAGAAAAAAGAGTCGTTTGTGCGACGATCATTAATAACGAGCTTATTATTCGTCGTACGATCGAAATGTATCGTCGATAAATATACGTACATTTATATATACATATATATATATATGTGTGTGTATGTATATACGTATATATTGTATTCAAAAATGCACAAATATTCCTCGTGAAATTTAACGATACAATCGAGCTTCTACCTATTAGGAAGCGTTCGCAAATGGAGCATCTACATATTAACATAAGTTTCAAATGTAGCAATAACAGGAAGCTTCTAACTCACGGAAGACACGTACAACTTAGACGGCGAGAATTCTCGAGCACGATAAGACGCGAGTTTTGATTCGAATTCTCCGGCCTTCGCCATGCTTTACGAACGAACGAACGAATGAACGAACGAACGAACGACATTCGAAAGAAAGAAAGAAAAAGAGAGACAAGACAGAGAGAAAGAGAAATAGAGAGAGAAAGAGAGAGCGAGTGAGCGAAACAGCTGGAAGTAGGTACAGTTTGCACTGCTTGGCACAAGAAGGTGAGTAGAAAAATGGGGCCCTCTAGGAAAATCGATTCAAACTCGCTCCGCGAGTACCTAAGCCGCGCTTTAAAAAGCTAGTGAAAAATTGCCAGAGGTTTTCCTCTTTTATTTTGTTTTCCGCTTGCTCCTTCCAACCTCGTCTTTCTCTCTCTCTCTCTCTCTCTCTCTCTCTCTCTCTCTCTCTCTCTCTCTTTCTCTCTTTCTCTCTTTTCGTCCTAGTCTCCTCTTACCCTTAGCCTCACCCTCATCACTACTAGTACTCCGACGTTTTTCTCTGGCTCTTTCCGCGTACCTTTCATCCTAGTAGGGTGCCTCTCTTTCTACCGATTTTCTTCTTTCTGCGTGGTAGCTTCGAAAACTAGTTAGCGCCAGGACTGGTTCTATAGCTAGGAAAAGGCTTGCCCTATGGCCTTGCTCTTTCTCCATAGGGTAAACACTCGAGATTAATTATGCAACCTCTGTGTAAGCGCTGATCCGTTCGACATTCGATCGAGAGGGATATCGAAGGGCGATTTACGAGCGTCTACTCTGAAACACGTTCCCTCGTGGCTTAGACGAGGTAAAGTGTCGTCTAGTGAAGTAGAGGAGGAGAAAGAGGAGGAGGAGGAGAAAGTGGAGAGAAAGACGGTGTGGTGCTTCTGAAACCCCCAAGAAAGTCGTTTCAGATATCTCCGAGGTAATCTCATCGTTCCACGCTCATTATTCTCTCGTCAAGACGGCCAATTAATATCATCGTCGTGGCATCAAGAGAAAGCAAGAGAGAGAAAGACAGATAAAGAGAGAGAGAGAGAGAGAGAGAGAAAGCGAAGAAGAGCAAAACTCGTATTCTTGGAAAGGAGAGAACATGCCAGCTTCATTTCCCGTTTTGACAGATATATACAGAATTGCGAGTACTCTCGATCTCTTGAAAGTCGAGCGAAGACGCGCGAGCATCGTCTCGTATCGTCTCTCGCGAGAAGCTATTAACATTCTGTCTCTCTCTCTCTCTCTCTCTCTCTCTCCTCTCTCCTCGTCTTACTCTCCCACAAGAACTTACTTATTCGAATGGCTGGATCGTGCGATAATATCCGCGTTAGGAATGCTACGTTTCGCGTTATGTATCTCTATCATCTCAAGGAGGAGAAGTAGATGGATAGAAAGAGAAAGAAAACGAGAGATAGAGATAGATAGATAAATAGATAGAGAGTAAGAGAGAGAATGAGAATGAGAATGAGAGAGGGAGAAAGAGAGAGAGAGGAAGAGAGGAAGATAGGAAGAGATTTTACATCCCAACGAGTTCAAAGGCTCTCCAACCCCTAGAGAGAGTCATCCATTAATAAAGCATTAAGCTCCCCGAATGCTCGACGATTGTCAAAAGAATTTCGATATGCCCCTGGTCGACGCCTAACGACGCGATCGCGCGAATATTCCATGGATAATTTATCGGACAAGGGGAGAATGGTTTCGGTAGCTAGCAGCGTGAACGCTTTTAACAGCATTTTCTGGTATTACGGTAAAGAGATCGGTTTATTACATCGATACGATCGACCATCGATCATTATCTCGGCAAAACGATTCCTATTTTTCATACTCTTTCGGGAAATATTTCTTGCAAGTACTTAAACGATGTTTACTGTGTTAGCCATAGATTAAAGAGACGAAGAGAGAGAGAGAGAGAGAGAGAGAGAGAGAGAGAAACAGAGACATAGAGATGAAAATGGTGTTCCTATTTTAGAAAGGGTGAATTGCCGCGTTATGTTGTTTATATCACGGCTTGATCTCGAAACGAAGAAGCAAAGCTCGCTTTCAGGTTTAAATGGCGACTAAGTAAGCTCTACCTTTACCTTCTACCATTTCCGCCGCCTTAGTCTTCACCTTTGACCAACCTTCAACGATACTACTGTATACACGTACCAAGATACATATACAGTTAAATCTACGCGTTCTCACACGAAAACGATTTAGGTAGGCTCGCGAGCACTACCTTTTACTACTACCAATATCATCGGCATCTCACTTATACTTGGAGAAAGAGAGAGAGAAAGAGGAAGAGAGAGAGAGAGAGAGAGAGAGAAAGAGAGATAGAGAGAGGAAGAGATAACTCTCGTAGTCCGACACGAGGAGCCTAACTTATGATAGACGGAGGCTTCGTTACCACCAGGCTCCCTTACACTTTCACGAGCACCCTTCTTTCGCTTGGCCGACCGTCTAACCTTCGACCCTCTCTCTAACAGCTTTTCCAAGATAAAGAGAAAGCGAGAGAGGTTTAATCCATGGATTCAGAAACGTTGGAGTAGGAAAAGGATAGAAGAAGAAATGAGCTAGCAAGAGTATAACGAGGCCTTCCCATTCTACTTCCCATGTATCTTCACTCTCTTTCCTCCATCTTCTTCTCTTTCTCTCTTTCTCTCCCTCTCTCACTCTCTATCATTTCTGGATTTCATTATTAATATTTAATTGCGGGTGGGAGAAAGATTAAAAAGTTTTTGGAATTTTAATATAGCTATCCACCTGGGATCCTATCTTCTACGGACAAAACCGTGCCAGATATATATTTTGTATGTGTATATATATATATATATGTGTGTATATATATATATATATATGTATATAGGCATTAAAATTCGGTCAACCTACTAACCCCTCTATTCTTTCTTCTCTTTCCCAAGCTATTCTCTAGGAAACTACGAAGCGAAGAATTCTTAACGGATCTCGTTATCAATCTCTCTCACTTTCTCTCTCTTTCTTTAGACCGACAGACAGTTCGGGTAAGTCGGTCCATCTCTTCTCTTTCGCATCGTTAGTTAACGCTCGATCGAGCTCCGTCTCTTTCTTTCTCTTTGATTGTATAGGATTCGATTGTACAGAGAAAAAAAGAGCGAGAGATAAAGAGAGAGAAGATATCGTTAAACAATATTTTCTTTCATTTTTGTGAGCTCATGCTTGCACGCAAGCTGTAATCCATATCGAAGAATATTTCCAATAGTCTTTCAATCGTTATACTTTCGAATTATTATTTCATTACACATACAATTGTTTTATCATTACTGGAGTATACTTCGATATATATATATATATATATATATATATATATATATATATATATATAATTCTCTCCGATAGAACATCGTCTTTCGATAGAGCGATTATTTTACGAAGATGCAAATATTTCGCCGGCAGCAAAGTTTTCGCTTATAGAAGCGAGAGAGTTCCTTGAAAGAACGGGACTTCCTCGAAGTTACTCTTTAAATGGTCACATTGAATCGATCACGGTTGTCATCGTTATTCCTCGAGGAGTATAATAAAAGGCAAAAGGGGATGAAGTAGGGAGAAAGCAACGAAAAAGGGAGAAGGGGTGAGCTTCGAAGCAGCGAGCAAAAGATAAAAAGCACGATCGCTTTACTTCGTCGATCGTCGAGCACGAGTTTGTATACCGTGGAGGAGGCCGAAACGAGAGGATAAGGCACGAAAGGAGGTGGGAAAGGAAAGATAGAGAGAGAGAGAGAGAGAGAAGGGGAGAGGTTGGGTTCGGAAAAGTTGACAGCCTCGGAAAGTTTCGACACCCCGTAGAAAAGCGACGGCTCGATTAGTTTGCAAACGACCGTAACTTTTGCTCGAGATCTTTATCCGTAAAAGTACGGGCAACTTTCTCTCGCTATTGAACGGGGGTGAAAAGGGGTAGAACGGAGGTAAGGGATACGGCTGCTTCCATTGTAACGCCCGGACATAATAACTCAGCTTCTACTGTCTTCTCGTGTTGTTCTTTTTTTTTTCCTCTACCCTCCTTCTATCTTCGACACCTTACTCGTTTTTTATCTCTTCCCTTTCTTTTCTTCCCCTCTATCTTCGTGTTTGTACTTTTTTTCTTCTTTAAGTGTTCTTTAATCGTACGATCGATCGATATCCTTGAATTTGATTCATACATCTCGTACGAAGAGGAAACAAATTCTTTTTTATTTAAAGAAAAAGCTCCAACAAATTTGTAACATACACATGGGTTCAGTCATTCTCGAATACGTTAGTCCTTTGGCAATCTTCATGTACAGGTCGATTGGCAGGGTCAGGATGGTAGAGGAAATCGGGTGATCAAAGCGACAACCCAACGAAATAGCTTACCCCAGCGGATATCGAATTTCAGTGTTACAAGAGAATTATTACTTAGGTAGCTCTTACCAGCCGTGCACTTACCTATCCCCCTCTTATTGGTTATCTCGAGGCACCGGCCCTTTTCCTATATCGAATCTAGCTGGCTACGTATTTGCCGATTCATCGAATCACGCGGACAGAAATTTATTTGAAATTTCTGTCGGTCACGAAGGATATTCGATCTATCCAGGAATGATTTTCTCGAAGAAAAAGGGTATTAGTTACGAGATCCTATTTACAATTTTTCGTTTTATATTATAAATTTTCGTATAAATAAATCTACTTGTTCTTATTAAAGGTAGTCCCAAACAATCTTTTTCGATCTTAACTCTAAATGCAAGGAATTAGAGTTCTCTAAGATAGAACGGGCCAAAAGGAAACCGAGCATCGTTTATATCTGTAAATCCGCACTCGCGTGGATCCGTATACTCGCAACTGTTGTGAATGTGCGGTCACTTGATTTATTGCCTGCTCAAGATTATCACTCCTTCCTAAGGTAGAAGTCTGGACTCTCCTTAGACTCCACCCTTCCTTCTTCTCTCTCTCCTTCCTACACTCTATCTCTATCCCTAAGTATCGCTCTCTCTCTCTCTCACACACACACACTCTCCTTCCTCTTTAAACGAACTGTACTTCTCCGAGTGGTTTGTGACTTCCTCTTACGGTTTACGAAGCGGATCCAGCGTCCAGAATTCCTACGTAGACTACAAAGAAGAGAGAGAGAGAGAGAGAGAGAGAGAGAAAGTTTGTTAGATGAGAGTCTTATATCACTTTCGCAAGTTTTGTAATTCTTTATAGAAATAATACAAAATGAAAAGTTGTGCCTATCTAGGAATTAATACTAACACGATGTTGTTATATTTTTTATTGATACTAAAACGAAAAAAAAAGGAAAAGAAAAAGAAGGAAAAAGAAAAGAAAGTGGAAGGATAAAATGAGACAACCAAAATCCCATTCTCCTAGAATATTTATAATAATCGATCGATACCCTCTCGTCTTAGGGAAGACTCAACCCTCATTTTACGAGTATAACTTGGCGTCAATCTCGTTTCATCCCCCTTCATAAAATCCCGTAAGAACATATATATCCTCGCTAACAAGTAGATACGTATATGGCTCGTATTTTTTTCTTCTCTTTTCCTCTCTCTCTCTCTCTCTTTCTCTCTTTCTCTCTTTCTCTCTCTCATTCTCTCACATACTCTCTCACTATTTTTCTCTCTCTTTTCGTCTTCATCTCCTTTTTGCATGGAACGCGTGACCTTAACATGTTATACCTTCCTACCTACCTACCTATGTCGAAATTCCCAAAGGGGGTTGGAAATGGTGGCCGTTCCCTCGTAGAAGGAGGGTCGTACGAAGCGATATTCCGTGAAATGATTCAGGAAAGTTCCGAATAATGCGGCTCGCTGGTTCGACGGTGGACACTTAAAATCCAGCAACCGGAGTTTCACTCTCTCTCTCTCTCTCTCTTTCTCTCTCTCTCTCTCTCTCTCTCTCTCTTTTGCTAGGTCGCAACGTCCGATGTGCGAAAGGAGAGAAAGATAGATAGAGAGAGAGAGAGAGACATATATATACATATCTATATATATCCTAGAGCAGATCCTGGAGCCTGGTTATAGTAGTAATAGTAACTGGAGCCCGAATCCACCGAACGAGGAACGTTCCTCTCAAACTCGAGACGTTGTCAGGGTTTAAATCTTAGTTTCCTCCGCACCCTTCTAGCTTCACCACTCCCAAACTCCGACATAAGAGCGACTCAGTCTCTTTCTCTCTCTCTCTCTCTCTCTCTCTCTCTCTCTCTCTCTCTCTCTCTTTCTCTCTCTCTCTCTCTATCTATCTCTTTCTCTATCTCACTTTACTCCATGGGGACAGCCTGTATCTCCATCTCACTTGCTTCCTCCCGACAAACTGACCCCGTAAACTTAGCCTCAACACAGATCGCACCGGTCACACCACTGCACGCTACGGCAAATAGTCAAAGGGAATTCGGTCCAGTGGAGTCTGGACATAGTTATGACCATCCTTCGCGTATATTCCATCTTCTCTCGCTACTCGCGCGATTACACGCGTTTACCCATCTCCAACAAGAACCGGCCATACTTCTTCGTACGTTAAGTCGGTGAGTTCACATGGAAGTTTCTCCTTGGAAGATATACGATGAATGTTTTTCTTTTTTTCTTTTTTTCTTTTTCTTCTTACCTTCTCTTTCTTTCTCTTTTTTAATTTTCTCTCTCTCTCTCTCTCTCTCTCTCTCTCTTTCTCTTTCGTTTCTTATCTCTATATCGAATAGAAGAGATCGAAATGATAGTTTTCGAAAGACACTTTTCTCGAGAACTTGGCAAAAGAAGGAGAAACGAAAAGAGATTTTGTGGGAGGACGTGTAATGGCTCGACTCTTCCGGTAGGAAGTTTTCGGGATGTCGACGACAACGATGGTAGTGGCAGAGGCAGGCACAGTAGTAGCAGAGGCGGTGGAACTAGTCGAGCATGTCTGAGGTAAGGTTTGCTAGGTAGGTCAACGGGCATGAAATTTCAATGAGGCTGCTACTCCTCCGTCGCCACGGAAGAATCCCCTCGGCGCGAGTATAGTCCACCAGCCTGAAATTATGCTTCGAGTCTAAAATATCGAGCGAGACGATAGAGGAACGTTCGCCGCTGTGACTGGAAGAGAAAAGCTTGGGAATGGATAAAGACGAAGACAGAGAGAAACAGAGAGAGAGAGAGAGAGAGAGAGAGAGAAGAGGGAAGAGAAGAAGAGTGAAGACCAAGAAGCCAGGAGAAGGAGCCACATCGTACATTCTCTTTGTAAACCTGTCTGAGGATCTCAAACCTTCTCCTGCTCCTTCTTTTGCTCCATCGTTTTAGGCGAATAGAGAGAAAAAGAGCAAGAAAGATAGAAAAGGCAGAACCGAGAACATCCAAAAACAGGCCACGTACGAGTCCCGCTTTGAAGCTCAATATCTCGTTTGCCAGAAGTCGAAGCGCCAAAGAAATCAATGTGACGCGTTAGTCTTGTTCCTTCCCAAGGATCTTCCCAGCTATCTTCCTTCTTTTCTTCCTCCTCTTAATTCGGGAGACGTAACTCTAACGTTATATAGTATATTAAAGATTGAAATAAGAGATTTATATGAAATCGATGCTCGGCAGATGTTCCTATTCGTGCACGTGTTATTTATTCGACCACTTTGCCAGTGAGAATTACTTTTTTTCAACTTTTGAGTTTTTAAGTATGGAAAAACTAGAAGGAATAAAGAGGGAAATAATACTATGTAGTGGATATATTTTATTCGTTAGGTAAGAACGAGAGATAAAGAGAAAAAACGAGTCTAATGCTGTGCCTTTTTACGAAGAAGTTGTTCTTCAGGAAAACTAGTCGTTTTCCCTTCATTCTTCCATCCACGATCTACCCTATTACCTTTCTTTTTCAGAATCCAACTTTCTCTCCCTCTCCCTCTCTCTCTCTCTCTCTCTCTCTCTCTCTTTCTTTCTTTTTTCCTCATTCCAGTATTTTATCTTGACTTATCCGTACGCCAGTAGGTACACGAAGGTTTAATGGGAAGAAGACGTAAGAATAAGGAGAAGGGGATAGGGTCGGCCAGCCGTCGTCGTCTAGCACGGAAAACTACCATAGCTGACTATCACGACAAGCTACTACTTTATGCTTGAAGAGAAAGCGAAGCTAGGGGAAGAACTATCTCCTGAGTGGAAGTACATGGACTCTACCTGGACCAAGTCTATTGCTGTCCGTCTAAAATATTCAACGTACTCGACAAGACAATGATATGTTTCTAGTCTCTTTTCTCTCTCTCTTTCTCTTTTTCTAGTATATAGTATATTATCCCTGTCTCTCTATCTTTTTTTATTCCTCTTAATTCTCCAACATTTTCAGGTAACTCAAATTTCAGTTGGCCCTTGAACGCGACTCCTTCTTCTTCTCTCGTACGCCTTCTCCGCGTTCCGGCACGCGGAATCTCCGCGGAATTTCGTTGCTTCAATCCGGATCATAACTTCTTCGAATACTTGGAATCCTTAGTCTCATTCAACGTCGCTCTCCGTTTATATCGGGACTACGATATCATTAAGAATTTTAGTTTCTTCTCTTCGATTCTCTTCGATTGATCTTTATTCCATTATACAATGTGTCATATATTTCTCGAGATTCATTATAGCCTATCCTTTAAGACTTTTAGAGTCGTATCAAATAATTTGAGTTCGTCGTTCCATTCGAAGAATTTCTATGTACATTCTAGGCTCGATACGAACATTTTCAACCATCTTCTCTTGTATCTCTCTCTCTCTCTCTCTCTCTCTCTCTCTCTCTCTCTCTCTCTCTCTCTCTCTGTCTCTTACTGTCTCTTTCTCTATATATCTTTCTATATCTTTCTCTCTCAGCTTCGTACCCGCATTTCTCGCGGAGTTGGAACGTTTCTAAGTACGTATTCTTCATTGCCGGCTTCAGCTATCCATCCGGGTGGCAGTACCGATGGTTTGTAGCACTCACATTGCTGCCAGGCACAATGAGAAACAGTCCGTTAATCCCACGCGATCTATCGTGAGCGATTTACCACAGACGGGAACTTAGTAATCAGCGTCGACTCGGTGAATGACGTCGTTCGGTCTACTTCGCGATTTCACCCCTCCTCCCTCCCACAATCCCTCCCTCTCATCCTTCCCATTGTATATTTCTTCGATATCCTGACCCTCTCCCAAGACACCCTCTCTTTTCTATGTACGTTCCATTGGCCGAAAAGAAAGAGAAAAAAAAAGAAAGGAAGGAAGAAAAAATACGTGCCGATTTCTGGACGATTGATTGGACGAGATTCGTTCGACGATGGGAACCGATAACGCGTAAATGGGAAGCGTCAGCATCAAAAAGGATAGGCGTTCTTTCTGATGCGAACGTTACGACCGTAAAAATCGATGTACGTTGTTACCTATTTCATGAGATTTCATGGTCGATTAATAATAAACATTAATCAGAAATTGCATGTAACCATTAAATAGTTCATTTGTTTGACTAATGATATCATAACGTTCGACGATTTCTCTTAAGTTATATAACAATGCTCATGGGGATTCGATTACCTTTTTTTGCTTCCTTTCTTTTTTTGTTCTTTATCTACAAATAAATTCTATCGGTTGAAAGAAGGGAGAGAATTTTCGTGATATCGAAAATAATATTCATTGAGCGGATAGAATGAAGCTAGGAGGTAGATACCTTCTTCTTAGTCGTCGAAGTAAGTAAAATTTAGTCGACTCAGGACGAACAAAGCGAACCTGCGAATAGGGAAGTCTCTAAACGAATCGAGAGGGAAAGAGAGAGAGAGAGAGAGAGAGAGAGAGAGAGATAAAAGCAGCAGACTAGTGATACAAGTCATGTATTTACGATCAGACGCAACACGTAAAACGAACGGAGAAGGTGGCTTTTCCGTGCATGTGCCTTCCACCTTAGAATGTTAGCCACCACGATTGTATAGGTAATATCAAAAGGACAAGATAGTCATAGATGAAAAAAAAAACATCAGAGAAGAAGACGAAGAAATGAACGAACGAGAGAGAAAGAAAAAGAGAAAAGGAGAAAGCAAGAGACCCTTTGAATACAATCACGATTCGTGTTGGTTCGTTCGAAGATAGAGTGAGATTTGGTAGGAATATTTAAATGTAGAGAGATTTGAAAAGGCTCTTCTCGTTTCCCCCCACCATCAGCACGACTATTGCCCTCAGGAAGAGCTAGGGATGGTTGCAGCTCGAATCTCCGGAAAATGCTATGAAAGAGGTCGGAAGAGAAAAGAAGGGAAAGATAGAGTTAGAGATAGATAGATAGATAGAAAGAGAGAGAGAGAGAGAGTTAACGCATAAGAGTAGAGCGCGTGTGCGTGGTCAAAGTTACGGAAATCGGGTAAAGGAACCAGGATATTAAGGACTCTCCCTATTCTTGTGAACTTGCTCTTTTTCCTGGAACCTCGCGAGAATGGTCTATCCAATCCCTTTTCTCTTTCTCTCTCTTTCTTTCTCTGTCTCCCTCTCTCTCTCTCTCTCTCTCCCTCTCTCTATTTTTCCCTTCTTTTTCCTCTTTTTCGTCACAGCACTCTCTTTTGTGTTCCAAGATTGATAGGTCACTTCCGGCTGGCGATTTCTTTTTACAGAATTGCGCGTTTCCTAGTTCCAACTTACAAAAGGTAACTCTAAAATGTACGTACGTGTGTAGGTGCAAGTGTATGCGTTTTTCTGGTGTTATAAAATCGAAGGGTAGAAGTTGAAGAAGAAAGTCTATCTCGGTGGCAACGTATACTTCCTGTTTTAATTTTCCGTTGTTCTTCTCGGAGTGCTTGCATACCGATATGGCGTTTCATATCACGCGGGAAATCTTGCGTGTCACGTACGCGGAATCTATGGAATGACTTGGCTCAAGCAGGGTCGCTTGAGAAGGGCTACGTTACGACGCTCCTTTCTACTTACCGAGTTTCTACTGAGAAAGCGTTTGACCATTATCGAAATGAAGGGACTCTCTGAAAAGTCGAAGAGTCTCTCGAAATGGCAGAAAATCGTAAGAAAAGTAAAACGTACGGCGAACGTCGTTGAAATCGCGAAGAGAAAAATAGACTAAAAACAAAATCAAAAAAAAAGAAAGAAAGAAAAAAGAAAAGAGAGAGACTGAGAGAAAGAGAAAAAAAAGAAAGAAGAGAAGAGAGAAAGAGAAAAGAAGAAAAGGAAATACATACGTCGAAGAGCGTGACAATAACGTTTTTAACCACAAAAGACTCGACTCTTGTGCTCTATACACGGCTGTCTCTCCGCGTCAGTATTCCTAGTGTCTCGCGCTATTGCGAGATAGAAAAAAAAAGAAGAAAAGAAAAAAAAATAACGCATTCGCGTTACTCTTTTTTTTCTTTTCTTTTTTCCTTATCCGGACTCCGTTACTCTTTCTCCCTTTCTCTCTCTCTCTCTCTCTCTCTCTCTCTCTTTCCCCCTCTTTCACTTCTCTCCCATTGTAACGCGACTCCGCATTGTGTTCCGTTTCATCTGCATCTCCTTGAAAATTACACAACGATGAAGCACGCCGCTTCCCTTTCACCTGCGTCACATTTCAACGTAACGCGAGAGCTCGGCGAGTATTCTTCCACGAGAATTGAACAACCTTCCCCATTTTATATCGGTTATCTGAGCTTTCGCCATATATAAGCGAGCCACGCGACCTCGTGCCTTACTCTTTTTCTCATAAGGGACGAGGAATAATATCCCTGCTAATTTAAAAAAAAAGAAAAAAGTAAAAGAAAAGGAAAAAAAAAACTGCACTTGCTCACGCGAAACGGAGAAACCGAGAGGAGGGAATTTATTATGCTAATCGGCTTGTCACGCGCATACATATGTACGTGTGAGAGTGTACATGTATGAAGATATACGTGAAAGATTAGAAGAAGAAAAAAAAAGTAGAGGGTTACGGTACTGATTACAAATATCAAAAACTTTCTATTACCTCAGCGATTTTTATGTTAAATAAAGAAAAAAGAAAGTAAAATAATGGAATTAGTGTGTTATAAATCACTCTTAACAACGATCGATCGTTGTTTCGTCCATCAGCAAGATTTGTATTGGGTCATTGCTCCATTAATAACCGCGTTGGTAAAACCATGATTGCATAGCTTTGCTACCGACGGCCCCTTTTCCAAATCATGCAAAAATGACTGAAAACCGATATTCCCTCGCGTATCGTTCGTTCGGACAGTTTAACCATAGCTTTTGCTATTCCCACCGGAGATCCATGCGAACATAGTGTATTATCAGAAAGTGATACAACGAACGCGAACAAAATATCGACGATAATACGAGTTCGAATTGCGATCAAGCCAAAGTAATTTGTATTCTTTCTATCCTGTTTTTACGATTTCATCCAGTAGCCATGTCTCTTTTAGAAAAACTTGTTCGAATTTTCATACATGCATATATATATATATATATATATATATATATATTATTAAACTATATATTACTAGACTGGGATGTGGGGGAGATTGAAACGTCAGTTAAAAAATTTCTTTTCAAACGCATTCATTCGTATCGGCAAAGGACGTTTCGTTCGCAACGAAGAAGCACTAGCAGCCATTTCGGTGACACGCCGTGGCTGGTGTGGCTTTAATAAAGGAAAGCTCTCTTTCGAGGATGCACCCGATAAGAGGCGGTGTACCGTGAATCGTGATCGCTATATGGCTACATATAACTGTCACTGGGCCGTGGTTCCGGCAGCTCCGCTCTAACTCGTAGCAACCCTATGGCGAATGTGTGCGAACGTTATGTACATATGTACGATACGTCGCATAGGAAAAATCGTAGCGAGTATAGGCGAACAAGCTGTGTCGAGTAAAGGAACCTGGATGTAAAAGAGATGTCTCTACGATTGTATGTGTATACATATGTATGTATGCGTGAACGTTCGAAGGAAGAAAGGATTCCGCATAGAAGGATGAGAAGGAGGAGCTCGTATTCGGACCGGTTCACACCCCAAGAAGTCGCGAGCTTGGCGATATTAGTTTCCGCATTTTGAAAAATCTCGTCATCCGGCGTCCTCGCTCGACACCGGTCCTCCTCCTCCTCCTTCTTCTCTTCTTCCTCCTCCTCTTCCTCCTCTTCCTCCTCCTCTTCTCTACCTCTTCCTTCTCCTCTTTCTCCTCTTCACCCACCTTCAGCCTTCCCTCAAGCCCGTTTATCCCCTCACGGGTCCCCTACTATATTGTTATTTGCATACCCGCCACCCGCCACCGCGGTCCGCATGAATATGGATGCGGACGTGGATGCTCGACGTGGTTGACTCGCGCAGCCAAAATTTCAACGAGGTCTTCCCTGGAATTTCGGGCCGTACGCATCCACCTCGCCATTTTATAGTCATCCTATGTTTTTCTTCTCTTTTTTCTTCTTCTTCTTCTTCTTCCTCCTCCTTTTTTTTTTGTTTTTTTTTTCTTTTCACTTCCAACCAGAATCGCGATGGACAATTTCTCGCGGAAAATTCGATGTTCGGTGTGGGCGTGGGGAAAATCACGAGTAATTATGTTTCTGCTCCTATCTATCTCTCTCTTTAATGCAAATGGAATCGTAAGTACGTAATAGGAATTGTAATGGGTATAGAGTAGAAGGAATACACAACAGAGTATATAATATTTATTCGAAACCTCGTAAATATTCTAAAAGATTTATATTGAAATGAAAAGTTTGAAAAGTTGCAAAAAGGTTGCTAATATATATTCATTTCTTTTTCATTTCAATGCAATATCACATTTAATTCATTTTCATCCGGTATTCATTTCGTCGGTTTCGATCATCTCGAAATAACAACATGTTGTCATCAGGAAGCTACCACGATTAATCGAGCTCGGTGAAAAGGTCCAACACGATTAGCGTTATCTAATGCCGCTTAAACGATATCAACATTATCGTCGTTAAGCATAGAGGACGACGAATCGCACGGAGAGACTCACCATTTCCGGTTAGGCCTTTTATCCTCATTTTCTCTACTCCGCAAAACTCGTTACGACGCAAATAGAAGCGAGCGAGTCGTTTAGAAAAAAAAAATAAGGGAAGCAGCGATTAGCAGAATGCCAGTAATTACGCTCCCGTGGAACCTCTTCGTGGTGGCTGGTAGAAAAAGAAAAAAAATAGGGAGAGGGAGAAAGAGAGATGGAAGAAAGAGGAGGAGGAGAAGGAGAAGGAGGAGAAGGAGTAAAGAAGAAAATAAAAACAATATAGGTGTGCGCGCGCACACGGTCGACGGATTATTAGTAAATGAAATTTCCTTGCTTGCAATGCTGGTGGTGCTTATGCTACCGGTGTGCTGCTAGTGTTAGTGCATCTGTATTCGTCATGAATGAGGCAGCAAGCGAGAAAGGAGAAAGCTACGAAGGGTAAATAATTCGTCTTATACGCGATAAAGCAGGAGCCGAGCGTCATTGCTGGCTGGTATTCCTTACAGGAAAGAGAGAAGAATTGAAGTGAACAAAATACCGTCTGATCCTAACTCATCAGGGAAATTGATGATATTAAGACAACGTTAACAAGGAAGATGAGAACGAACGCGTGTAGAAGTAAACTTATTTTTTGAATTTTTTTTTATCTCTCTCCCCGTTTTTAAAAATAATTTCCTTTGTAAATAAAAGGCATGTCATCTAGCTGGGTTATTTGCTTTGCTGAAATAACCAAAAAGCAACATTTCATTTGACATATTATTATGATACGTGCGTTTTTTTTTATTTTTGAAAATGTAAAATAGAATAAGCCGTGAGTCGATGCAAAATAAATAATCATCTAATCTCGATTATTATTATAATTTGTATTATTATTAATATCATTATTATCATGATATAAAGATATATAGCAAAAAGCTATGCATAATGAAAACGTGAGCTCTCTATGCATAAATGTGTGTGTGTGTGTGTGTAAATAAATAACAGATGTTATATATATATATATATATATATATATATATATATATATACAGAATACATCATATGCACTGACCGCTCTACGGGTTAGTCAGATATTCGGTATAAACAGCGTAGATTCGGTAACAAGATTTAAAAGCCACGCCGCTCTTTGCGGGATTTGTTTGATTCGGATCGGCGAAATAGAATTTATTACGTGCTACGAAGTCCTTTGTCGTGTCCTGGCCTTTCGGGATAACCGAAGAGCAAGGCTAGACCACTGCGTTGAGAAAATGATCGAGTAAATCCAAGTTGATTCGATTAAACTCAATGGACTCTCTTAGAGAATTTCGAAACTTGGAGATTTCTGACCTGTCATACGTTCCATTATAATTCATAAATTAGTTTTAAAACCGCAGAGATTTTTATAGAGAATTAACTGAGGCGAATGGAAAAATAAAAATATTGAGAGAATACCGAATTTATTACTATAATCTCAAATATTTGTCATCGAATATAACGCCGAGATTGAATTCATCGATTGAACTCAAAAACTATGGCTAGCTTTCAAGCTCGACTCGACGTATCAACATGTACATATGTATGTACAACCGAGGAAAACAATCGTATCCGGAAACACGTGGTAAAAAGGGTTGATAGCCGATCGAAATGATGCGTCGTTTGGAATCCACGTGTCATAACGATTCGCCTAACAACACGGTCAGTGCGATTGGGTATCATAATTTTCTTTTTCTCTCTCTTTCTCTCTTTTTTTCTTTTTCTATGTAGAGATACCTTTTTTTCTCTCGACACCGAGGGGAGACTATCGACATGCATTCGAGGCGTCCGATGCCTCGTGTAACAATTAGAATCGTGGCTGAGTTTGGGGTTGACCGCGACAAAGCGTACACCAGCGAAGTATCGAGCCGTGTATTTCACGGTATCTCTCTCTCTCTCTCTCTCTCTCTCTCTCTCTCTCTTTCTCTATGTTTCTCTGTCCCTCTTGTCCGGCAATAGCCACGACTCTCACCCCCACTACCACCACCATCGCCACCACCACCACCGCCATCACTACCACTATCATCGTTAACACCAAGAGGCAAGCGAGTGTTACCATATACACGTGTGTAGAGCACAAAGAGATGTACGTGAGTGAGTGAGTGAGAAAGAGGGAGAGATAGATCGGGGTCCTCTATCCACCCTCTCTCTCTCTTTCTCTCTCTCTCTCTCTCTCTCTCTCTCTCTTTCTCTCTCTTTGCATCCGCTCTTTCCACAATAGTAGACAGTTTACACAGGAATAGTTATATCTGTGGCTCGTCGAGCGTGCATGCTGGCCTGATCTGTACGTACATACATACCTGAAACCAATACCTATTCCCAAACGCTAACTAGAACGGCTCGTCCTCTCTATCTCACCCACTCTCTCCAAGAGCAGAACACATTGAGCTTCGCGTTCTGGTTCGTGCCGCGAACACACGAAAACACTCAAACGGTTTGGTACCGAAAGATCTATGGCCCTGGCAGAGGTGCTCAACGCGCTGCCTCCTAAATTGAGCCATTTGGAACGAGCTAACGTTATCGGATGCTCTCTAGTCGACGGCAATCTCTTCTCTCTCTCTCTCTCTCTCTCTCTCTCTCTCTCTCTCTCTCTCTCTCTCTCTCTCTTTGTGTGTTACATTTCACGATTCGTACGCATTTTCGATCCACCATACATATCCAACTCTTTTTTCTTTCCCTTTTTAGCTGTTCCAAAGTTCCATTTTATATAAAAAAAAAAAAGAAAAAAAAATTATGAATAAAACGTCGAGATTTTTTCAAATATATACACCGCGTCGAAGTTAAGTTACGATTTAACATATTTTCCTCGGCTCTTTTAAAAAATATCTTTTATGTGAAAGATAGAAAGAGAAAGAGAGATGTCGTCTCGTTTTATTCGTTCGTTTCACGTTGACGAGCAGCGACGTTGCACGCGCACGCTCGAGTCCTGTGAACGAAATACGCATAGGCAATTTATGACTTCGTGTCGATACTTCAGGGATTTATTTCCAGTGAGAAGCGTCGAATGAAACGGGAGAAGAGTAGTTGTGTGGGAGAGAGAGAGAGAGAGAGAGAGAGAGAGAGAGAGAGGAATAGAAAGAGAGAGAGAGAAAGAGAAGAGAACGATTCCTGACGTTTCGAGCTCGGACGGGTGTCCGTAAAATGGAAAATAACTCGAACGCCATCCTGCCGTCGTCGTTTATTGGAAGAAGTCTCTTATTGTCTTTCGCGCGAAAACCGCTTATTCGCGCCTCTTTTCTTTTCTTTTCTTTTCTTTTCCTTTCCTTTCCTTTCCTTTCTTTTCTTTTCTTTTCTCTCCTTTTTTCTTCTTTTTTTTTACCCTTCTTTCCTTCTTTGTCTTCTTTTCTTTTCTATTCTAACATAAATCATAACCATTCGCTGGGAATTTTTCGT
>NC_057687.1:4581350-4611350 GCF_014466175.1 Vespula pensylvanica | reverse complement strand
CGTTCAAATAAAAGTCAACTTGTACGGCGAGTGCTTTAAAACTCACACACGCGTGTATAGGTGCGCGGGGTTGTTCGCGAAAGGCAGGAAGAGGGTGAAGGAAAGGGAAAAAGGAATAGGTAGGAAGAGAAGGAAAGGAAGGAAAGAGATAGAGATAAAAGTACTGTAGCAACTGGATTCTCATCTTCTCTTTGTCGCTCTCTCACGACCTCCTCCGTGGGAGTTTCTTTCTCCTCGTAGGACACAACTCGAAAGAGGAAAGAGAAGAAAAGAGAACGAAATAGAGAGAGAGAGAGAGAGAGGGAGAGAGAGAGACAGAAAGAAAGAAAGAGAGAGAAAGAGAAAGAAAGGGAGGGAGTGGATGGCACTCGAGTACATGGAAAAGTTAGAACAACTTTCACGGATACCGATGCTGGAACGTCTGTTCTTTCTGGCATTTTATTATTTTAACGCTTTTGATACGAGCTTCGACTGACTTTTTTTTCTCCTGCGAGAGTTGACTGCGAGAAGGAAAAACCAGGAAAGGGAGAGAAGAGGGCACGTTTCGAATAGAAACTTTCCCTTCCGACAGAGCAGGGGTGAGAAAAAGAGAGAAAGAGATAATGGCGACGAGTCTCGAGACGCGAATACCGAGATCTTCACGACCCTGCGAAACGGCTAATTAAGGTAATAGCGTTTCTCAAAGGGATACGTTTAGACGTTCTCTCCGGAGAGTTCTCTTCTTCGACGTTGAATTAACGCAACGGAAGATCATTCGATTCGTTCTACATCCCGATAGTAGAGGCGCCAAAGTTTTAATGCGTGTGCGATTCAATTTTATTCAGCCAACCAAGTCATTTTGAATATGATAATATGAACGTGAAAGATTCATAATTACTATATTTCTATTAATCGATTTCGTGAAATCGATTTTCTTCTCTTAATTTAGGTAAACCGCAACGAGGAAACTTAATCTAAACGGTTTCTTAATTCCACCCCTGTGGAATATTCTCTCTCTCTTTCTCTTTCTCTCTCTTTCTTTCTCTTTCTCTCTCTTTCTTTCTCTTTCTCTCTCATTCCTTCTTTTTCTACATTTTTCTCAATTTATCCTGAAAGAGAAACGAAAGAAAAAAGAGAATACGTAGGAAGGAAGAAGGAAAGGAGGAGGAGGTTACTTCACGATCAAGTCAACCGCATGAAATTCATATTCAATATTCTTTGATCAGTCTGCAATAGAGAGATCCGGCGTTCGCCCCCGGTGGCGATGGATGTACATCTCTATAGATCACGTTGATATAGGAAGGATTAAAATACAAGCGACCGACACCCATCCTTCCTTTTCTCTCGTCTCTCGTCTCAGTACGTCTCAGTACGTCTCCTCGTTGTATCTCGCCCCTACCACCACACTCCTCTCGCTTCCGCGGCATTCACCATCTTGGATATTAAAACTGAAAAACAATCGCGATGCCGAGGTGAATAGACCGCGTTGAAGCAAGAGAAGCAGACTTCGTGGAACTGACAATCGGCGAGCCTACGCGTATTGTCGTCGTCTATGTACCGAAAGTCATCGTAGTTGGATTCTTACGAGCGAAGAAAATCGTTTCTCTCGACATGGCAGTAAAAGAGAGAAAAAGAGTGAGAGAGAAAGAGAGAGAGACAGACATGATACACGACGTGCATATGATACATGTATATCTAGGAGAAAGAAAAAAGAAAAAAGAAAGATGAGAGAAAAAATAAGTAAGTACAAAGTTAAAAATTAGTTCGATGTATATTCTTACGGAAAGGGGGCGGGAGGAGGAAAGAAGAGAAAGTGCATTAAGCGTCGGGGTAAATCATCGTATAGAGTTTTAAAACCAAGCGGAGGATAATCGTTGAATATTTCATTATAAAATAACTACTGCCCGTTAAAGTTGCGTATGCTAAACTTACGCTTTTCCTGGAAGGATTTAACGGCGTTTTAATTCAAGTATTTTCGTAGAAAAGGCGCGGGAACGCCGTTACCCTGTCATATCGTATTTAT
Source organism: Vespula pensylvanica (assembly GCF_014466175.1). Taxonomy (NCBI): domain Eukaryota; kingdom Metazoa; phylum Arthropoda; class Insecta; order Hymenoptera; family Vespidae; genus Vespula; species Vespula pensylvanica. Next base: position 4,609,348 of record NC_057687.1, on the reverse strand, counting down.
GTTCCTCAAAATTCGGACGAGCCAAGATTTTCAAATTAAGGCCGAGTCATGGAGACGAACTTTGCATGCAAATGCGGAGCTGGAAAAGCCAACTGCCTGTGGAAACGCGATTATATCTTACTCCCTCTTGACTCTTCGACGTTAGAACGTAGTGCCGTCGTAAGTTTGAAATTTCAGTCATACCGACCGAACGTGGTCTTGCATAAGTTATCGACCGTAATTGACGAGAATCCGATGTGGAAATTTCGGGACGTCGGTACGTTTTTGGATCCCCGATCGATTGGAAACTTTCGGACAGGAAAGTTTTGCTACGGCTAAATACTCCGACTCTCTCTCTCTCTCTCTCTCCCTCTCTTTCTCTCTCTCTTTCTCTCTCTCTCTCTCTCTCTTTCTCTTTCTCTCGCTCTCTCATGACTCGCCTCCTTCCCATTCGAAACTTTTCTTCCTCGTGAAAAATCCGGAAAAGCCGTGTTTTTTCCGATATTCCGAGGATTCCGTTTCACAAACGGAACTTTATGGCTACTACTTTTTTTCTTCTTCTTATCGATCGCGATTCTTTGTTTTTGTTTATTTTTTCTTTGTTCGTTCTTTCTTCCTTTCTTTTTTCTTTTTCTTTTTTTTATATTTCTTTTTTATTCCTTCAGTATCATTGTAACAAAAATGAAAGATACGACGAGTATCATCGTTTAGAATCATTTTTAAGCATTGTCGTAAAATTTTATTAACAGTCTCGATAATCGTCAAAATGAAGGACAATCGTCCTTTCGAAATTCTGTCCTCCACTCGTATAAAGATATTACTGAAATCGTAACGATTTTATCGATGCCGACGGATTATATATAAGAACGTTTTCGAATGCAATCTCGATGAAAAAGATCAGTTTCGGCTCTGTTCCCAAACGAGAGAAAAGAGGAAAAGAGCCAAAGGAAGACGCGATTGGGACGAAAGCAGAGACCGTGTTGACTATTCAATTGCTCGAGCGCTTCTCCGCGGCATCCTCATTAAAAATAATCGATATCTCAATATTAACAAATGGCCTCGCGTTTTTACGTATTGCCTCGCTCTTTCTTCCCCCCCCCCCTCTCTCTCTCTCTGTCTCTTTCAATCTATCTGTCTCGCTCTTGAAAATCAATAAACCGCATTCAACCGCACGACACCTTCGAATTACACGAGATCCTTTTCACAATGATATCTCCTCGTATTAAAATATTCAATCGCAAACGAACTCGATCGATAGTTACAAAAGTAAATTTATTGATTCGACAGTAAAAACAATATAAGCATTTACAAATAATCAATCATTTCTAGGGCTAAATAATTTTATTACATTTTCCTTCCTATATCCAAGCTACTCGTATCCCTATTCCGTATTAAAAAAAAGAAATTTATTGATCGATTAATAGAGAAAAAAAAACTTCGAAGTCTAGGAATTCTTTGTTGATTTAAGAGAAATACTACAAAGAAAAAGGACGCATAAATTAATTCGTTCGCTCGACGAGAAGAAAAAGAGAAATAAAGATGGCTGACGCCCAAACGGCCATGGTTTCAATGGTAAATGGAAAATGGTGGTGATCGTATGACGTCGAAAACGATTCGAGAATCGAGAAGATACGAGAAAAGAGAGAAAAAGAGAGAGAGAAAGAGAGAGAGAGAGAGAGAGAGAGAGAGAGAGAGAGAAAGAGAGACAGGCAAACAGACAAACGATGGTCGAGCCGAACTCGTTGGCTTCCAGGCAACCCATAAACCTTTCCCCACGTAATCTAGATAGCTCTATAGATTTCTAATAAAATAACGCATTAAATCAGCCACGTGCCGACTGATTGGCCAACCCAAAACGAAATCGGCATAGATCCGATGTCCAGACACATATCAACCGTGATTGAATAGTGACATTTATTATCTTCGATCGAAGATTATTAAATATCGGAACTGTCCGTTTGTATGCGAGCAAAGGTCGATCTTATTGGTATTAGTAGCTACATAGATCCATTCGTAGGAATTTCATCGTCGATAAAAACAGAAACGATTCGAACAAATGGAAGTAGAAAAGATGGATTTTAGGCTTAGGAATGATTACGTTATTGATAAAAGAAATGTTTGTCGAAAGATTCTCGAGTGAAGGAGAAGAGAAGAAAAGAAGTATCAGCTTTTCTATCTGACAATCGGGTATAACTTCGAATAAAATCCCTGACACTCGTGAACAATGTTAGACGTCATTGTTCGTCTAGATTCAGCTCTACCGGACGATAAATTTTCTTCTCGATTTCGCAAATCCTTCAATCGCGTTTGAGAGAAGAATTTCGACTCTTTTTCTTGATCTTTTCGTGAAACGAAACGACGTAAGTCGTACTCGTTGAAGTCGAAGTCGAAGCCAAAGTTGAAGTCCAAGCACGCGTAGAAAAAGACGTGCTTCCTTGAACAGTAGTAGCCCGGATAATTCGTGACATTCGATGTCCAGAGAATCGTCGTACATACATAGATAGATACATGTCCTGGTTGGTACGGATCGCTCGAAGGGGCACGTCGTCCTCGATAGAAAGTGGATAAAGAGCTGGACCGAAAAGAAGGACCGAGCAGGCGAACGAGCGAGCGAGCGGAATAAATTCTTGTATCAAGATTCAAATAAATGCATTCGAAACCGCGAGCAAAGTTGTATCCCACGGGAAAGGTATAGGTACGGTTGGTAATACCAGGACACGTATCTCCAGTTTTCCTCTTCCCTGCCCTTTTCTTCTTCCAACGTTTCTCGGCCAACCACACCGGTTCCAACTGAATTTGCTAAAACTATTTCGATCGTATGTTCTCCTCCCTCACGGCGTTAGGAATACCGTAGGACCGAGTAAACGGTGGCAACTTTTAAATAGAAGAAGCACTTTTCCGATTTCTTGCAATTTCTTTCGATGTGTTTATCTCGTCTTCGAGTAAATTTAACTTTATCTTTATATATATATATATACACATTTGTATGTATTCACCTATGTACGTACGTATATATTTCTTTTTCTTTTTTACAAAAGAGAAGAATTACTTTAAATGGACCATTTGAAGATTTCTAATGGTGATTAAAGAAAAGTTCCGAATTTGGTCATTTCTAATTTCCAAGAAATTCCGTAGAAAGAAGACCGAGTCGAAAACTGTTCGCCTTTTACTTCTTTGTCGAAAGCAAACAGGCGATAACTAGAGAAGTTGTTGCCAAGTTAAACAGTCGGACGTCTCGAGAGGCGCGAACCTCTGTAAAACAAATAAAAATTACATAATATTTGCATCGAAAGAGATGGGTAGGGAGGTGGAGGGGTCGATCTTAAAGAAAGTCCGTTTCCGTTGAAAAAAGTTCTTCTCTTCGGCTACGCGAGTAAAATTCGTTTGGTTGTGTCTCTCCGAAGAAAGCTAGAGTAAGATGGAGAGAAAGAGAAAGAAAAATGAAAAGAGTGTGGAATCAAATTCCAATATTTGAATGGAAGCAGTAAACATTACTGCTCGCTCAGAAATTTTATCGACGGCCCTGGGAAAGATCGCAGTTCGACGTTACCCTCGAACCAACACGCTTCTTTTCACTCGTCAGGCGTCGAAAAAGGTTCTCGATTCGGCCAGGGCACCTTCTCGCTCGATCTAGCACAATTTCAGTTGACGTAACTTCAAAGCCGCTTAATCCTCTTAACGAAGCCATATCGAGGACCGAACTGGAGAAGAGGGGGGCGGGACCCACGAGCTTTCGTCTCGTTTCGTCTCTTCTCTTCTCTTCTCTTCCCTTCTCTTCTCTCTGTTCGCCTTCTTAACCCTACGTTATATCGCAACTCTAACGCGAGAATTAACCTTAAGGGCGAAGACCGAAAATTTCAATCGATATGTTCGATTCTTTAGAACAGAACTTTCGAACTTTCTAAAGTTCGCAGGAAACGAAAGATCTTAACGTCTTGTGAATCTTTTTATGATCTCTTCGCGTTATGAATACCTAACAATATTATCACCATGAGTGATATAAAAATGACAAGTATCTCTTCTGTTTTTCTTTTCTTCCTTTCTTCCTTTCTTCCTTCCTTTCTTTCTTTCTTTCTTTCTTTCTTTCTTTCTTTCTTTCTTTCTGCCTTGCTGTCCTTTTTTCTTACATTATTTTTCTTTTCTTTCATTTTATCACTCCGAGTACATGTTAATTTATTCGCAGATTTAGTTCCTTTCCACTTAAAGTCTCCCATATTTTCTCACGATCCCAAAGGACCCTTTCCTTCGTCGTATACATTTCCCGCTTTTTCATGACGACGTTCGTGGAAGCGTCGGATCTCGAGAAGGTTAAAGAAGAGGGAGAAATGGAGATATAGAGGGGCTGTGAGCTAGAGTTAAAGAACATACTCGACATTTACAATTCGGTTGGAAGTTTCACTGGAATCGAAAAAGACAAGAAGAAGAAGAAGAAAAAGAAGAAGAAGAAGAAGAAGAAGACGACGAAGAAGAAGAAATAAAAGTAAAAGAAGAAGAAAAAGAAGAAGAAGAACAAAAAGAAAAAGTAAAAGAAGGAGAAGAGGAAGAAGAGGCAGACACACCACCATCATTGCCGAACGACGTGGTGCTTTATTATCATATGTTTTTACTCGCCACTTCTATCGAGAATATTCTCCCATGCTTTTATTCACGGATGGAATTCTCCTTTCCCATTCGTCGCTTTTATTCTTCCTTTCTTCTTCCTTTCTTCTCTATCTTCCTCCCACCATTCTTTTTATCCCCCTTGCATTCCCCTTTTCTTCTTTCAACTACCGTTCTCTTTTCTTTTCTCGAGCGACCCGTTTAACCCGCGCACACGTACAGAGAGTTGTATTCGTTTGCCGAAGGATTACCTGCATCAACGCGAGCCTGCTGTAAGATCGATAAAAGGGTGGCGAAATCTTTGGAGAGTAACTCAATCGAAATGTAACTCGTTCCTTTTCACTCTCTCTCTCTCTCTCTCTCTCTCTCTCTCTCTCTCTCTCTCTCTCTCTCTCTCTCTCTCTCTTTCTCTCTCTCTTCGTTTCTCTTTCTTCTGTATTATACTTTGGAATTGGTTTTAATGGCGTTACATCTACGGAAATATAAAATCAAATATTTTACCAACGATTTTAAGGGTAACTTTTTATCTTGATTTATTCTTCACGATATTTCTATCCCTTTATATAGTCGTTCAATTTCTTTTCAAAAATCGAACATTACAAAATTGAAACAATAGCGTACATCACCGTTCGTCAGAAATATATCAAAGCACATTTGCACACAGAAAATTAATGAGCCGAAGGGAAATCGATCAATTTGAAATGACTAATATCATAATACGATTTTACGAATGATCGACGGGATGACACAAAAGCTTCGTTCAGCATTAAGTCGACAGAAGCATATACGATATCTCTTGACAACAGGTCGATCGTATTATAATTTGTAAGATGTCATCTGATTTTAGTAACGTTTTAGTTACGTCAAACAAAAGATCTGTTGCAAATCGAATTAACGATAATATTGTAAAATAACTTCCGTTTCTTTTTCCCCTTTTTTTTTAAAAGAACAAAAAAAGGAAAAAAGAAAAAGAAGAATAAATAAATAAAGAAATAAAGAAAGAAAGAAAGAAATAAATGAGAAATAAAAAAATTCTCTTACAGAAAAGAATATGCATGTAAACAAAAGCTTTTACTTCGCACCTGTCGACGAAAGATAAACCTACTAAAAAGTCAGCATTTTTCGTCTGGCGCGAAAAAAGGGACGACCATCGAGCTGGCGTTTTCATTTCGATACACGCAGAATAATTCACTTTATCAGCGGGATATCATAAAACGAGATAGATCCAAAACGAGTCCGTAGGCAAATTTGAAAATTTCGATCTCGCGCTACGTCAACGCATCGATCTCGAATTAACAAGTGTAGTGGTATGGTAGAAGGAGAGGTAGAGAAAAGGTAGGGTGGGTAGTAAAGTGGAAAGGGTCGAACGTTGTATCATGAGCCGATAATAGACGACAACGTCGAGCGTCATTACAAAACACGATGCGCTTAGACCCGATTGAGGGAGTACGATGAGAGAGAGAGAGAGAGAGAGAGAGAGAGGAAGAGAGAGAGGAAGAGAGAAAGAGGGATGGGGTTAGAGGTACAGTGGTCGTAACATTCCCCGCGTATCACGCATGGTGCATGGACGTAACGTTCGTAAATAACCGATACCTGGCGATTCGCCCGAACGAAATCGGCAATCGGCACGGTGAAACTTCGGTCTCGGAAAATACCACTAGCTCGAACAGTATAATCAGCCGAGAGTGTTATCGCTTTTGCTCGACCAATAGCCGAGCACGTATCATTGTCATTGCGTTGCCTTTTGTGCGGCCATCACTAGAGAGGGAGAGAGAGAGAGAGAGAGAGAGAGAGAGAGGGAGAGAGGGAGAAAGAGAGAGAGAGAGAGGGAGAAAAAGAGAGAAATAGAGAGGACAGAGGGAGCAATAAATATGTTATTAAAATTAGCATAACCCATTTTGCCATGGAAGCAAAACGGCACATTTTGCAGTTAATTTTCCAGTTATCTAGATAATAATCTCGCCTATGTGCCACGCTAAATTGAGCCTTTATAGGAGCTTGAACGTTGGTGACGTTAATAATAATAGTTATAATAGTAATAATAATAATAATAATAATAATAGTAGTAGTGGCAGTAGTAATAGTAGTAGAAGTAGTTACTAATAATGCTGATAGTAATAGTAACAAGAATAGTAATAGTGAAAGAAGTACTAGTAATACTATTAGTAATAGTAAAAGAAAAAGTAGTAGTAAGAATAGTACTAATACTGTTAGTAATAATAGTAACAGCAATAGTGATCAGTTAAATAAAGAAGAGGAGAGTATTTGAGTTCGATCGAATACGAAGGAAGAAATCGGTGATTGGGATAGTGGAACGAAAACGTGAAGCAAAAAAGAGAAGGGGAAAGAGGAGGTAGGTGGTTGCCGTTGATCCTGCGTGCCGTCATAACGCCACGTAACATTAATAAGCGGTTTACACGACGAAAATACGAACCGACCCGAAACGAGTTTGGTAGGAACAACGAGAAAGCGCGTTTCCAGGATAACCCGTTTCATTTATCGGTCTCGATCTCGAAATCGAAATCCTCTCTCGGATCTTTGAAAACACCAGCAGCAGCAGCAGTAGCAGCAGTAGCAGTAGCAATAGCAATAGCAAGAGTTTGCTAGCATAGAGATGGGTAAGGTAGAGTTAGAGAGTGAAAAGGATGCTGAAGAAGGAAGGGTGAGTCTCGCGATTCCGCTATTGCCACGGAACTACCACCGCCAACCACTACCAACCACCCTCTTCTCCTACTTCTCCTTCCTTCCTTCCTTCCTTCTCCCTTTCCTAGTTCCTTACAGGCAGCCCTACCACTCGCTACGACCCACCCCATCGACAATTAGTTCGCGCGCCCGGCAGTGAGTGCACTTAGCGAAAAGTAAGCAAACTCAACCCTCTTTGCTCCCTTTCCTCCTTCTCTTTCTCTCTCTCTCTCTTTTTCTTTTACTTTTTCTCTTTCTCCATCTCACGTATACGTGTGTATATATATATATATATCCACATACAAAGATGCATATAAGTATACCACCAACTCAAATTTCCTCGCCAAAATGATTTCTACGATCGTGGCAAAGTTCGATTTAGATAGTTGACGCCGACTTGTCCAGACGACAACGACGATGATACGTATATTGAAATTTTCATATCGATACTCTCTCATTCGATGTGACTCACCGATGTATCGATAGATCGCGTGTGCGAAAATACCTACTACACATCTATCTATCCGTCTGTCGACGTCGTCGTCGTCGCCGTCGCCGTTAGAACGGCTATCGTAAAAATACACTCGTGAACGTGAGTCGGAAGATGAAAATATCAAATCGATGAAAAATATATACACCATGTAGGATACATTGATACGTAAGGGAAGAAGAACCATCTATATCAATTGTTTCGTTTCATCATGGTTTATCATTTCGACAATGACTCTTCTTAGCTTCGTATCATATACACGTGAGTGCAAATACTGTTTCCTTCAGGTAGCAGAATTACAAAAAAAAAAGATAAGAAGGACAGAGAACAGCATGACTATAGCATGACATGCGATCAAACGAAACGAGAGAAGTGACACCCTGCCCAAGTTGTTACTCGTTAGATTGATGAAGCTCATACTCTAAGACCATTCATTCCATCCCCTCTTCTTTTTTTTTGTCTTCGTTCTTTCTCTTTTCTCTTCTCCTCTTCTTCTTCTACGTCTTCTTTCTTCCTTCATCCAAGACGATATTCTTCAATCTTTCTACTTACATGATCACGTTTACCTGAGCGATCGTATACTACCAATGAGGCCGACTACAAAGATTTTCACGCTGACGCGCCCCTTTTTTCGCCATTTTGTAATTAATGAGCCGTTCGGAGTTTTCTAGCTGATAGACGAAAAACGATCCGTGACGTGTAGCTAATCGAGAGATAAAGGACGAAAGTTCGCATAGATGAGTGAGCGAGTGAGAGAGAAAGAAAGAAAGAGAGAGAGAGAGAGAGAGAGAGAGAGAGAGAGAGAGAGAGAGAGAAAGGGAGGGAGAGAGAAAAGTTTTAAGCAACGAGATCGAAGATTCGTAAGAAGATTGTGTTGAGTTTAAAACGAAAGGAAAAAGAGATCTCGGGAATGGATTTAAGATAATAAGTAATTCTCGTCTACCTTAGTTAATCGATTTGTTCGTTACATTACAACGTGATAATCTTGACATTAAAATACATTAATATTTGACCTTTTCTGCTTATCGTACATAAGAAAATCGATTTAAGTTTTATGACGTGTTGGAAGTTAGTTTAGTGTCTCTACAAAGCTCGCTACTCAAAGGGTAAAACTCAGTACTCAAAGGGTTAATTAAACGTGTACTTCACCGGAAATACTCAAATACGCGTAGACCGTTCCCAATTAGGTTCCTCTAATTGCTCGCGAGGATAACGAGCTCGCGAGATACGCCTCGACCGTAACGAAGCCATGGATTCAGAGAAAGAGACGCGCGTTCGAACCGAGCTCAAAATTGAAAAATCTGAAAAAAAAAGAACATTCTACGATCTCCACCTACGTCATGCTCGCATACCAGAAATACAGAGAGACAGAGAGAGACAGAGATAGAGATAGATAGATAGTGAGAGAGAAAGAGAGAAAGAGAGAGAGATAGAGAGCACTTTCGAAATTTCGAAACGAACGGACAGGGAAACGGCATCGCTGTCTCTCTTCTCTGCAAGCACGGCAATTTGGATCATCGACGCGTACCTCTCTTTTCATTCTCACGTCCATCGTGAGCGCGGACGTGTGCACGCCTGGCAATAAATCCAGACTTACTCTTCATCCTATCTCTCGGCTTTGTCGTGTGCTCGCGCCACGGGAACTCCGGGACAGGCATTGTCGCGGTTATATCGACGTCGAGGAAGAACGGAAAAAAATGTGAAAGAGAGAGAGAAAGAGAGAGAGAGAGAGAGAAAGATAAAAAACGTGTCATGGGGCGGTTCTCGATGGAAGCTGAATTAAATTCTGAGATTTATCGCGTCAATAACCGTGCATTAATTTACGATTTTTCGAGGGCTGCGCGTGGTGAGAAATAGAACGAAAGAGAGTAGAGAAAGAGAGAGACAGAGTGAGAGAGTAGAAGGGGGTGGCTATACGACGCGTAAATTCACGGCACGCCGTAGCGGCGATTGTTTCGCCTTTCGTGGCGAGATATAGCACTAGGAAAACGTACGAAGAGTAGTGGTATGGGTGGATGGGAGAAAAGTGGGAGACTTTTGCTAGAGGAACGCTTGAAAACACGCAATAAGAACACATGGCCGCATAACGCATACCTATACGCGTTCGCACGCGATGAGGCACTCATGAGGGTGGCTCGAAGGGTGCCTTTGCTATAGGCTACCGCGGTTACTTGCTCGTATCTCTCTCTCTCTCTCTCTCTCTCTCTCTCCCTCTCTCTCTCTCTCTCTCTCTCTCTCTCTCTCTCTCACTCCATCTCTTTCCCCCACTCCTTCTCTCTGTCTTGCTCTTTCGTTCTACTACGACTATATTCGTGCACGTGTCCCGTCTCTAAGTATATACATACATATATATATATGCTTATATATATATATATATATATATATATACATATATATATATATATGTAAGTGTATGTGGAACGACGCGAGACGACCCCAAGTGTGGGCAACGACATATGCGACTGGCGTGTTCCACATCTAACTTGTATTGACCATTACTCAACGTTCCGTGTCCGTAAGTTGTGTGGCAACCGCTGCCATTCACCGAAAGTCGAGGACGTTAACGGAAGCGGCTTGCCGAGCCGCGAAACCTATTCGAAAAACTTAATGTTGAACTTCTTGAAAATTACAAAAAAAACGTAAAAATGAAAAAGTAAAGTCGCTCATTGGTAAAGCTTAATCTACGTAGACGTATATTTCAGTACTTCTATTTCTTTATTTCGCTTTGGAAAAAAATTAATTTCGTTCTACATCGAATAATTATCGAAAATCTCGTAATTAGGGAAAATTTGAAAGATAAATAACTCTTTAAGATACTACCTTCTTATAAATTAATTATCATAATCTTTAATACGCTTGATTTTTCCTTTTTTTTTTTTTTAAGATAACGATTAGCAGTAGAAAGATACCCTCGATTTTTCTCGTCTCTTTCGTACTATCCGTTCGTTAATGACGACAGACGCGTTAATAAAAGACGCGTTCATTAATGACGATGGATTAATTACAACGACATGCTCGTTGCGTGGAAATGGCGTCGAGTTTTTCTGATTTATTTTTTTCTTTTTTTTTTTTTTATACGCCTAGAGATACATACACATACAAGTAATAGTAGTATATAGAGTATGTACATAGGAACGAACACCGAGATTTTTCACGGTACGCCGTGGGACCGCAATTTCAGGAAATCTTCGGATTGCACAGGCGGAAGAAAAGTCTTTTATCCGGCTCTTCGAGATTTCCCTTCGTTTTCATTATTTTTTCTTTTTTATTTCTCTTTCTCTCTCTCTCTCTCTCTCTCTCTCTCTCTCTCTCTCTCTCTCTTTCTCTCTCTCAACTACTAACGCCTTCCTTCGCTTTTTCTGCTTTTACACATACATACACATACACTCTCGATGGTAATTTCTCTTTCTCCTTCTTCTCTTCTACTTTCTTCAACTCTTCCTTCCTTCTTTCCTTCTATTTCTCTCTTTCTCTCACACCCTCGTCTTCCAGCTAGTAGCAGCCATTTCCCTTTTACGATTTCATTCGCGCACAGTACGGAAAATAATATTTACCAGGCTTTTTAAGTCTAACGCGTTAAATCGCGGTGCCACGGATTACACGTTTAACGACTTTTCTCTTTTCCGCAACGCGGAAAGAGAGCGAGTCTTTTCATTTCAAAACGGAGAGACCAGTCCTCACAGAAAGGAGCTACAGACGAGAAAGTAGTGCGATTGAGTGTGAGAGAGAGAGAGAGAGAGAGGAGGAAAGAGGATGGAAGAAAGTTGAGAAAAAAGAATATGCACGACTTTAAACCCTTTGATTCTTTTCGCAAAACGAATGCCTATGATCTAACATGTGTTTTGCGAATACGAATGCTTTCAGCCGATAGCCACTCCAGTCCCCGACCTCTTTTTGTTTCAGTCATGGAGAAAAAATTATTTTACAAATTGCAAACTTCGAAGCACAGAGTTCCCTAATATATTCGAAGATATAAAAATAAAAAACAAAATAAATACTGTACGACCCTCCAAAAATCCTCCTTCTTCAACATATTTTGAACGTTATTACTTCCTCATCATCGATACATTATCTACTACATCTTATTGTCAATATTTATTGAAATGTTCGAGTCACTTTCATGTGATCCTTAGGAGATACAGTATCTATCGAGAAAACATATAAATCATTATCCTTATTATTATTTTTCTCTCGTGGATATATCGTTCAGATAAAAATTTTCTAATCGTCTTGGACCTTGTCGCAAAGGATAGTTCCTTTCAAAATCCGATCATTTACATTATATTTCATATATATATATATATATATATATATATATATATATATATATATACGTTACATACGTCGCGAAGATTCTATATAAATCCTTATGATATATTACTCTCTAACAATGAGGCTCATTGAGATAGATCAATTCTATCTTTCACGAAACTAAATGACGAACGATCGATTCTTTCAAAGTTTAAATCTTCCAAATGAAAGAAAGGTTTCTCAGGAACTCGAAGGAAAATGCATTTTAAAGGAGATCAATCTTTTGTCAATTATTATATAAAACTTTCAGTTTTTCATTTTTTTATACAGATTAACAATATTTTTAAAATATATATATATATATATATATATATATATTAGAACAAGTGTTTCTTGATGTTGAGATTGATACAAACATTATTTTATTTTTTGATGCAAAATGTAGTAGAAAACAGATGGTACAAATGATAAGTCGTTTTTTAAAAACTCCTAATCTCCGTTTGCGAGATACTCGGATGCTGGAAATAAGATAAGACCAAAAGAAATGATAGGAAAAAGAGAGACAGAAGAGAGAGAGAGAGAGAGAGAGAGAGAGAGAGAGAGAGAGAAGAAACGTGCACGATTTCAAGAATTTTATTCGCATCGCATGCCAGGCTCCACCGGTCGAAAGAATATTTTATTTAAGCTTCCTGCTATACCTCCGAAACGGCCCTCTGACCACGAGATACACCCCAAGCCTCAGGGTATTCCTAATTTTCTCTGGCAGACGCCGCTGGAATCTTAATTATGGGGAAGAATTCGTGGGAGTCCAAAGCAGGCTTACTCCCTTCTCTATCTATTTCTCTTTCTATCTCTGTTTCTCTTTCTCTCTGTCTTTTTCTCTCTCGTATAAATGCACAATGCTTTTCTTTCAAATATGAGTACTTTCGAATTCTTTGACGTGCTCCGAGAAAATCAAGAATCGTATTTTCGAGGATCGTCGCTCTGGTACGTAAGGGATACGTTACTTATGAAATTTCTTTGATATATGTATGCGTCTGTATATCTCCGTAATAATATTCGGCAAGTGGGGGGTCGTATAGCCTTAGAATACGTGCGATGCATGCTTCCAACAGTCAGCTGATTCAAGAGACACGTTCCTTAAAGAAGAAGAACTGGAAATAGGTCGAATCATTATTCTATCAAAATCTACATTATATACGTATATATGTGCATATATATATTTCTTCTTATATATATATATATATAATAAATAAAATATGTTATATATAAAATAAATAAATATACTTTACTTCATATTTATTTGATCGATTAAAGTACATATTTCATGAAAATAAATGTCCAATGATATTTACTAGTAAAGAAAAAAAAAAATTTACAAAAGAAGACCCATCGCTTGATACTAACGTTGCTTCAACCTCGCTTACATTTCTAAGAAAAACACGAGTTTAGAAGACGAAAAAGGTAGAAACGGTAGGAACGAAGTAACACATTCTTTTACTCGTATACTTAGAGCGTATTTGTTTTATACTCGTACCTTCCAAGGGCTGTTAGCCTTCTACGTCGTTGGACGAACGACCAAAGCTAAAACTTACTTGTTCCTCGTTCTACTTTTTTTTTCTTTTCCTTTTTTTTCTCATCTTCTTCATCTTTCTTTCTTATACTCACTTTTTTTTCGGGTCGGTAAAATTGTCTTAACGAAACGCAATATAAAACTTAACGCCATCGTCTCGTTCTACCACGAGCTGATCTTTAATCGTAATCATTGTTCCTAAGTTGTTTCCTCTTTAATCTTTACTAACTTAATTGTTTTCTTAATGTTACAGGGATTGCAGAGTCGTCAGAGATCCACAAACCTTCAAGTCAAAGGGCTATGGATTCGTGTCCTTTGTCAAAAAAGCGGTAAGCGATATTTTTCTTTTTAGGAAAAAAAGAGAGAGAGAGAGAAAGAAGAAAAGAAAAAAAGAAAAGAAAAAGAATGTTAGCACCACTTTAAACTTTACCGCTGTAACCACCACCCTTTTTTTTTTTTTTTCTTTATCAATCAAAAACTTTTGGCAAAGATTAACTTCTTCCTATTAGAAGAACTCGTTGCCGAGATAATGAGCGAACTTGAACAAAAGAGCAGAGCCTCGGCGACGATCGTAAGCGTAGGACTTTACATAGACTCTTCTTCTAAACAAAGTTATCTATCGATCATCGTTCCGAATGCACACACTCTCACATGATATATATACATACATATACATATATTCGCACAATATCGTCATCGTATATGCTTGCTATGACAACATCGTTTCAATGGCGATACGGCACCTGTTCCATTTCGATGCAAACAAATGACGAAGTTTACGACGATCCATAAAGATCGAAATCGTGAGAAATTAACAGCGTCAAGTTGAAAGTTGGAACTGGTCTTTCGATGTTCGATCGATGGAAATAGTAGGGATACGAAGGGATGGTTGGCCAGAAGCAGAACGTTGCTGGCGGAAGCAGCTTCAGGGTTTACAGCATCGTTCTTGGAGCAGAGACTAACAGAGAGAGAGAGAAAGAGAGAAAGACATAAAGAGAGAGAGAGAGAGAGAGAGAGAGAGAGAGAGAGAGAGAGAGAACGATAGCGAATGAGCAAGCGAGTGAGCAAGAGAGAGCAAGTCCGAGTTTTACTGTACCCCACCAAAATCCGCGACGTAAATCACGACGAAGTTAGATGTACGGCTGAGTAAAAGAAGGCTTTCCCCCGTTTATGGCGAGGTTATTCGTCGAGGCGGCCGAACCCGGAGGTAGAACCTTCTCTCGTTTCCCCTCTGTTTTAATGTCCTATCGATCTGGACCACCGCCGGCACCTGACTCACACCCACGGTATTACTATTGCCGAAGTATAAATTTCCCGGGTGTCTCCGCTAACCTCTAGGAACACGCGAAAATTTCTCCTCCTCCTTCTCTCTTCTCTTCCTCCATCCCTTCGTTTCAAGCTCTTCTCTCCCTCTCTTTCTCTCTCTCTCTCTTCTCTCTCTCTCTTCTCTCTCTCTTCTCTCTCTCTTCTCTCTCAACCACTATATCCTTCGAGCACCGGATACACGTATCTAAATCGCGTACTCTGATCGCACGGCCAAACGACATCCCCTCCAAACTCTTTTCTGTGATCTACTACTACTACTACTTCTAGTAGTAGTACTACTACTACTACTACTATTACTAAAACGAACAAAAATACGAATTCCTTGGATTCTGTACTGGACGCTACTCTTCTTTTCCGATAGCATCCACATTGTCTATCTTCTCCCTCTTTCTTTCTTTTTAACGAACACGATACGATATCCCTTCTTCCTTTTTCTTTCTCCTCTTTCAACGTTTTTAAATTGTTGGAACGATCGAAGATTTCGTTCAGTCTTAAAGAAAGAATTTTCTCCCGAAAATCTTTTCATGGATTCGATGAAGGACAGACATTAAGCCACAAAAGAGAATCAAGAATTCGAAAACAACTTTTTTCTAAAAAGCCACGTAAGCCGTCAGTAAGCAACGGTGCTCATAGCAAACTGATATGACTTAGTAATATATGCAAAACAGTTGGGTGTCGCTTGGGTCAGAAAGCTTTACGACTGATCGTTGATGTCTATACACAGTCGTCTTTTATATAAAGTTGTAGGTTGAGTATAAGAATAAGATAGCTAGAGTCTAACAAATTCGAACTGAACGAGGACTTCAAAATGTAAATCACAGAAATAAAGAGAGAGAAAAAGAGAGAAAAAGAGAACAATATTTAGTACTATTACGACTTCTATACTTGTCCTTATTATATAATATATAATAAAATAGAATAAACGATAATAATTGGTGATAAAGATAATAACATGGCTATAATAAACTTAAGAGAGAATATTGTACGGAATGAAAAATAGAGAGAAAGAGAGAGAAAGAGAAAGAAAGAGAGAGAGAGAGAGAGAGAGAGAGAGAGAAGCGACACGTTGAAGGTGGAGCTCACTAAAGGAAGATGGAAAGAGAAGGAAGAGGAGGAGAACGTTGATATCGACCGGAGTTTAGAATCGGCTTAGAGTCGAGCGTTCGGTCTCGCGGTCTATCTAGGCTAACCGCGCGAATGTGCGGCATCATATCGGGAATGGAAATTCGAATCGGAAATACTTTATCCCACAGGAGCACGAATGTCGTGGGATAAGGACCGTGGAGTAGTGGGAAAGTGGTTAAGGTGTACGACTCTCCAAGAAGAAGGAACGAGAAAAAGAGTGGGAGAGAGAAAGAGATATAAGTAGAGAGGTTAAAGGTGGAAGAGGAGCGAAGAGAAAACTCCCGAGTCCTTCGAATGGCGCAAACGGTGAGGCAAAAGGTGGGGGTTGCTTGCCACCCTCTTTTCTCCAACCACGCGTTTGCGAGAAGCTTTTCGACGGTCAACCCCTTCCGCTGGAATTTCTCAATGGCGGGAGTATTTTCAGCCATCTCTTCTCTCTCTCTCTCTCTCTCTCTCTCTCTCTCTCTCTCTTTCTCTTTCTCTTTCTCTTTCTCTCTCTCGTTCTCTCTCTTTCTCTATCTTTCTCTCTCTGTCTCTGTCTCTGTCTCTTCTTTTCTTTCGTTCTTCTTTTCTCTAGCTCTCGGCCTCTTTTTATCTCATCTTTTCTCAACTCCAAAGCTTCGTCCAAGCAGCAGTCGAATAAAATAAAGACGAGGATTATTTTTAAGTCTCTTTCTCTTTCTTTCTCTCTCTCTCTCTCTCTCTCTCTTTCTCTCTCTATCTATCTCTCTCTCTTTCTCTACCTTTTTCTATCTTTCTTGATGTTTACCATTCTTAAAAATTTTTTTTATCTTGACCTTTTTTGAACATTTGGAAATCTCAAGGATATACCAGTAGTTATTCGTGTATATATGTGTATTCTATGCAGTGTTGTCTTTTTTTCAAAATGTATCTTTTGTTACAAACTTATATTTACGTTTCCCAGGTTCTAGTCGGTCACGATTCCTTCATTTTTGTTCCATTTTCTTCCTCCTTCTTTTTTCTTTATCGAGAAAATTCTTCCTAATTTTTCATTCGAATTGTACAATAGTCGTCTATCGGATAGGCCAGCACATTCGCACACACATAGAGATATATGGTTTGAAAGGTATATTGAAGTAAGGCCATGACCGTTTTGTTACCTACTCGAGAACAAATAGCCTGGCCACGTGGAGGCTCGTTTTCCCTTCTATCCTTCGTCATAAAGGGTAGCGCCTTTTCTTCGAGAAGGGAATTCAAAGCAGCGATGGGAAACACAGCAGTTTGCCAAGGGCAGTTCTTGGGAAATGCGAGGAATCGGAGGTACGATTTGTCGAATGGAATTCCCTCTCGAACTAACGTATCTTCGACTCGATCCACTTCCAACCCTGCCATTTTCGAGGGTAAAAGGGAAGGGACGTTACTTTCTTACGATTTACTTTAGCCACTTAACGAGCTGTCCCATCAGTCCGATTTAATTCCTTCGTCCTTTGTGCGTCATCGTTTCCTTCTCTCTCTCTCTCTCTCTCTCTCTCTCTCTCTCTCTCTCTCCCTTCCTTTCTTTTTTTCTTTATCTCTTTACTTCTCTTCGCGTACCTTAGATTCGATAGTCGTAAGAGAACATTAAAGGACGTCACTCGCGCGAAAGGTATAAACGTTAACGTTATTCCTATTTCCACGAAGAAGCCGGGACGGTAAAATTTTTCTCGATCCGCTTACGGCGTGCTTTTCTCAAAGCAGAGCAGTAATAAATAAAAGTTACGATCGGTGTCCTGCGTACTCGGAGTTACAGCCGTTTGCCGTTGCTCGTAACGCGGCTTTACTTCTTACGTTTATTCCATTTATCCCAACCCCCTTTTGCACAGGCGAATCGTTCCGTCTATCGAAAGCCGTTCTCTCTCTCTCTCTCTCTCTCTCTCTCTCTCTCTCTCTCTACCACCCACCTTCCCCCACCTTCTTCTATCTCTCTTTTTTTCTCTCTTCAGAACTTATCTTTCTCAAAAGCAGCAATCTTAACCAGTCTATCTCGACTATTTCAAAGAAGAAAAAATCCTGCGTGCTAGAGTTTTCTCAATCTCGCTTTATTTCATTCTATAGCTTGAACCATTTTACTCATTAACATCCATTGTTTCAGGAAGCGGAAATCGCCATCGGTACCATGAACGGGCAATGGCTCGGTAGCAGAAGTATTCGAACGAATTGGGCGACTCGCAAGCCGCCCGCACCAAAATCTGAAGGTGAGTCAAGGACAATTGAACCTCAATCATTACTTTTCAAACCTATGTAACCTAAAACGTAACTAGAATCTAACTAAAAATTAAATCGTATCGATCGATAGAAATCCGGAAAAAGATTTAACTCTGTCTTATTTCGATTAAGATGAATCGAAGAGAAGATGAATGGAAGAGAAGGAAACGAACAAATAAGGGGAAGAATATTTTTAAAAAATCTCTCTGAGTAGAGGAAGCTTCCAATTTCTTTTTAACTAAAATAACATAAAATATCGGTCGATCAAGGAGAAACGATAGTAACGATGGAGATGGAGAAATGGGGGGAGATAAGGAACGAGGGATATCCGTCAAAGGAACATCGTGTTTATCTCGAAACGCGGTTTACTTGATGTGAATACGAATACCCGCGTGGAGTTAAATTAAATATCGCGTAGTCGCGTTCACGCGATTGCGGAAATTTCATCGACGCAACCGGAATTCGATTAGGTCGACGAAATTCTATAATTCGCGCAGAAGTAGATGCGCATGATCGAGTCTGTCGTCTATCCTCGCCTCTCTTTCCCTCTCTCTCTCTCTCTCTCTCTCTCTCTCTTTCTCTTTCTCTCTTTCATCGTTGAGAGTTCGAAAGGTTTGCTCGTTTTCCTTCTCTTTTTCTTTCTCTCTTTAATACTAGCGCGCGCACTCATAGCGTAGATCGTTCGCTCAGAAAGCTTTCACTGTGCCATTCAGGAAAGCTCGAAACGGCTTTACCACGAACGGTTACTCTGCAAAAGCGGCCTCCGCAAAGGCAGCACTCGCCGTTCGAGTGTTTGTTAATCGATATCTCGAGATGGACTCGAGAGCCTTTTTTCAAACGGCAGGGCCAAAAGAGGCAAGGTACACACCGACCGACCACCCGACCGACCGACCAACCGACCGACTGCCTTTTCGATTTGCAACGATCTAGTACTATCGTGTTGGATACTATGTCGTTGGCTACAGCGATCGACTTTGAGAAGTTCTTTTCCTTTTATCACTAGAGGAACCCCTATCGCTCCACGACACACGCCTCGCAAAATTTTAAACTTCCCTCAGCTCGAATCTTTTTCCTCGTTTGTCGAAAAAGAAAGAAGAAAGCCCTTTGGGAAAATCTCACTCCGACTTTCAAGCATTTCCTAGACGTTCCTTACCACTTAAAACTCGATGAAACTTTAACGTTTAAAAAATAATTACTTTTTGTGTTTTCTTTCTTAACGTCAGTCCATTTCAAATTTTATGAATATCCTATCACGTAAAATCAATGACAATCATCATCGTAGGGATTTCGATGATATTTAAACAATAATAATATTTGTCAACGATGTTACAATAACAACGAATGATGAACAATCGTGGTATAATTGAGTTGTAATTCAAGTAGGAGCGCTGCCATAACAACCAGAAATATCTATCAACCGTGTACATAGATTCGTGTCATAGGTACTCTCGTTGATTATATCGGAAAATATCAATATCAGAAATGTATTAAATGACCTCAATCGCGGTAAGTTACGTTTGAAAATTAGTATGGTCATAGGAAAGGATCCTCGGAAAAGTACAAAAGCCTTAGCTAAGGAAGAAAAGGGGGTAGGGTAGGAGTACGCTAAGAATTCAATTGAAGTTATGAACTAAACGCATAATGAGCTTGAAGGTAGCACTCCGAGAGCCAAGTAAGTATTATTATATTATCATAAGCGGCTCTCCGTCGTCAGGCCACGGACCTCTCCTACCTCCGGAGAGAGTTAGCTCCGACCCCTCGACTAACTAATTTCATTCCCCAAGTCTTTAATTAGTATTCGTCGCGAAGCGTCCGAACTTTTTCACTAGACTACGAGGGCGAGGAGGAAAAGAAAGAGGATGAGAGATCTTCCGCAGCCTCCAACCTCTTTCTTGGACCCGACCGACCGTTCAACTGTATTTGCATAGACCAAATTCTCAAAAGCGAAACTTCCTATTTCTTTACCAGACAGCCTCGTTTTCCTCGCCCTTAACATTTCCTTCGAAAATCTATTAGAATATTTCCATCGAAAGACTAAGAAATATGTTCCTCGATCGTACGAGTAACAACGAAATATCTATTGAAATATTAAGAAAAGGATATGGAAGTAAATTACGTAAGACCGAATCTTTCTCCTACAGAAACGTCGATAATGAACAGGAACGAGCGATGTTACGTCATCCACCGGATGAAGATGTAAGAAACAACATCGTCAGTGATGGTCGATGGAAACAGTCGAAGCAGGCTTGTTCTCTCTCTCTCTCTCTCTCTCTCTCTCTCTCTCTCTTTCTCTTTCCCTCTCACTCTTGGTGAATAGATTCGAAGAGAAGAGCAAGTTCCGAGTGCAAGTTTATCGACTATCGTTTTACTCCCCTGAATTACACGTCGGAGTTTATATGACTCCAGACTTCTCCTTCGCTCTTTCTCTCTTTCTCTCTCTCTCTCTCTCCTCTCTCTCTTCTTTCTTCTTCTTACTTTAGTATCTCTTTCCAAGAACATCCTGGCGATTGCGCCAAGGCTCATCTACAAATCCAAAAGCCAGTGCACCATAGCCACCGCGCCAAGATTCATCTGCATATTTTGACGTAATAGGAGGAACGCGACTGCAGCGAGAGGTCTCTTGCATTATACATTCTTTAAACAAATCTCGACTCGATGTAAGCAGTCGGAAGTTGGTTTAACGCAGGAACACGATGATAATAATAAGAAGATAGGGAAGTACATTTCGTGCGAGCCAATTTCTTCGAGGGAAGAAGAAGTTTCGATTATCTGGAAAGTGTGCCGTACTCTTCTCCCTTTCCCTCTATCCTTCCTTTGTCTCTCTCTCTCTCTCTCTCTCTCTCTCTCTCTCTCTCTCTCTTTCTCTCTCCTTCTCCTTCTTTCTTCTTTTTTTTTCTTTTATCGACTTTCCGTTAACCGTGATTATCGGGAAAAGAATAAAACTATCGAGAGAGTTAAAACATATAAATTTGCCGGTCTTTATAAATTTCGATTATAGTTTAGGCTCCGTTCTTTTTAAAGATTCACGCTTCGAAAGAGTTTCAATAACTTTTATATAAAATTTTTATCATAATTTTGATGACCCAACTTTCTCATTGAACGTGTACTTAAATTAATCAATACTTTTTTATTAATTTACTTTTAATCGTGTCGATCGATTGTTCGAATCTACGTCAAGTAAAGAAAGCGAAAGAATAAATTGTCTAAGAGCGCTGGGTTCAGAGGACGGAAAGGGTAAATAGAGAAGGAGGATGAGGTCGGAAGTGAGCAACCATTTAATTTGACTGAGTCCCGAAGTTAGTCGGCAACTAGGTCAATATTTTATAGCTCTGGCAATTAGATAATTTTGCGGCCGGGCAAAAATATGATTGCTGGCGTGTGAAAGGACCAAGTTGGGCCACGGGTTAATGTCAAAAGTTTGTATCCGGTATCGTCCTCAACGTGTCGAATCGTCTGTCTCTCTTTCTCTCTCTCTCATTCACTTTATCCAACTGTTCAACCAATCTCATATCGTTTTCAGTCAACGTAATCGCGCCTATTCATGAGAAAATTCGATAAAAATATAACATCGAGATTTTTTATTCGATTTTTACTCTTCCCCAGAATACATAATTCGTTATAGTCGCATCAATAAACCTTGCCAACTTTCCACCCCGAGATATAACTTAGGCGACGACAGTCGCGATCGACTATCTTCGGAGCCAGGCACACACGCGCATATATATATATATATATATATATATATATATATAGCTAGAGAAAGAGAGAGAGAGAGAGAGAGAGAGAGAGAAATGCATAAAGAGGTGAGTCGCCGATACGCACGCAGGTGGCAAACGCAAACTTAACGCAATGTTAACGCACCGGAAGTCCAGTCCATCACGAGTGACGTAGAGTCGACGTGTAGGCATTGAATTAACAACAGTCCGTTTGCGAGGGTTAAGTGTCGAGCCGTGTTGGAAACACATGGAATATACTCCCTGGCACTAAAGTGCGCAAGAGCCAGTAGTGAGCTTGAAAGGTCCGTGTTTAAAGTGAGAGAGAGAGAAAGAGAGAGAGAGAAAGAGAGAGAGAAATAAATAGATAGATAGATAGATGGACAGATAGAGTGAGAGTAAGAGAGATAGATAAATAGAGAGAGAGAGAGAGAGAGAGAGAGAGAGAGAGAGATGCGCGAACAGTCTACTAATACACTTCATCGTGTGCGTGATGCAGTCGATGCGGCAGACTGTCTACCTACAAGTTCTATCGCAAGTTCTATCCAATCCCGGCCGTAGTAGTTAAAGGCGAGGCAAGACGAGAAGTCCAACTGCCCCTTTAAATTCACCCTACAGCCATCCGCATCGGCTTACGGCCGCCACGAGGGAGAGACCACCCTTATCGCTACGCGCGGGCCTTAACATGTTGTCGTTAACTACACGGGGAGCTTCTATCGTCGTGCCTCTCTCGTTGACGATTTTCACAGGGAATAAACGAGACGAGTAACTTCCGTGGTATCCTATGAGGATGAAAAGATAGTCACAGTCATGTATCAATATATATATATGTGTGTGTGTGTGTGTGTGTGTGTGTGTGTGTGTGTGTATAATCCACATCATAATAATGTCGTTTTGTTTCAAATTCTATGCTCTTTAGAGAGTATCATCTTTCACATTTTCGTAATATTAATCATGAAATGTTAGCCGATATATACGTACTTCATCGTTTGACGTTGAATTTATTCCCAACGAAATATAATTCAGATTTTCTTTTTCTTTTATGTTTTTTTTTTTTTTTTTTTTTTTCTTTTTCATTCTTTCCTGCTACGTTTATAACTCAGGTAATAGTCTTAACATTGGAAAACAATGGATAGTATTTCATTCTCACGGCATTCGTCATTTTTCACTGGAGTCTAGTCTATTCGTCCCTTTAATTCTTTCATTCAAAAAAGAGAAACAGAGAGAAAGAGAAAGAGAGAGAAAAAGATAAAGAGAGAGAGAGAGAGAGAGAGAGGGAGAAAAACACAGAAAGAGAAAGGGAGATCGTGTACGTGCTATCGAGCAGTTTCATTTTTTTGTTTCGAAAACGTGGTTCACGGAGTACCAGAGACAAAGGGAAGGTCCAAACGCGACGACACCCGCGGCGATTATTTTTCGATGCGATTCCATTAAGCCCGATTTATCAAGCGACATCGTTCATCGTGCCTTTGTATTTCGTCATATTTAAAGCACTCATAGCGCGTTCAACATAGAGAGAGAGAGAGAGAGAGAGAGAGAGAGAGAGAGAGAGAGAGAGAGAAAGGGAGAGAGAGAGGTTTCCTCCACCTCCAACAATTTTGAAAAACGTGCCTCCAGCTCTTGTGTCAATTCAATACACGGTCTCGAACGTTGAAACGTTCACAAGCAACGATAATTACTTTTATGGCCTAAAGGGCGGGTCAAGTACACTTTCCCCATCCCCCACCATCCTCCTCGCGGCGATATGCACGTCGAGTGCGTGTTTTCGTGTGTTTGCAAATGCGTCTATACGTTGCTGAAACACGAGGCTGATCGAATGAAATGTCAACAGACGAACCTGCTGGCCAACCACCGAACCTGTGCACTTCACAATCCCTCTCTCCCTCCCTATCTCTCTCTTTCTCTCTCACTCTCTCTCATGCTGGTTCGATCTACCATCCTTGTCTCCTCTTCTCCCTCTCTTTCTCTCTTCCTCTCTTTCCTTCTCTAAAGCTTTATAGACAAACATCGACGAGAAAAGGAGAGACCGTGTTCCGCTTGTTGCATCGACTCCACTCGGTCGATCGTTCGAACACAGAGACGAAGAGTTTTTGATTGGCTACACGTATCACAACAGCCCGCGGCGATTCCGGTATACGTCGTGGGACTGTGCAGTGGTATACTTTTGAAACGGCATGAATAATAAATTAGATGGAATTGCTCTGAAATTGGCGAGTTTTCTATATTTTAACGTGAGAACAAAAGAAAAAAAAGAGAAAGAGAGTGAGTGAAGAGAGTGAGAAAAGTGATTCAAACGTCATCGTTGTGGGTACTTCTACGTGGTTTCGTCCGATTGCTGATCGTGAGCTCATGAAGCTCGAGCCTCCTTTTCAGAACACGAACGAACCGACAAAATTGACTTCGATCGGTTCCTCGCCTCGTGATTGGAGTTTATAACCATCGTCGTTCCACTGTGGCGCCGATTGTTCGACGAAGTTAATGCATTGGTGTTAGATACGTTTCGAATCTCTCTCCCTTTCCATCTTTCTCTTTCTCTCTCTCTCTCTCTCTCTCTCTCTCTCTCTCCTTCTTTTTCTCTTTCTTTTTCTATTCGTACATAAGTCCATCTAAAAGCACATACTAACCAAGTATATACAATATGGTAGAATCGTGTGGGTGGAAAACTCTGGAACGAGAGACACGCTTCGCGTGGGACAGCAAATTGAAAATATAAAGCTGGAGATCTCGTGCTTGTGGTTTTCGACAGGAAAATCCGACGATATGGATGGCGCTTAGACGGTTGGAAAAGCTTCTACTGTTATTCCAACTTGATATCATTAGATTTTTAGACGATTTCGAAGTGAGGACAACCTTTAGGGATTATAAAGTAAACTTTATACTTAAACTATAAATCGTCTTTACGTATTTATATTGATATTGGTATTATAATAATGTTCCTTTATAACTTTTATGAGAAATTCAAGTTAGTCTACGTACTTCGAGAAAGAATCCATTTAAAGCAGATGGAATGGAGAAATAGTTAAATTTGATTTTGTTGACGGAACATCGAAGAGAATAAAAGAAAGATAAAATAATAAAAGAAAAAGGGGAGACAAACGGATAGCGTAGGAGCTCTTTAAACCTCTTCGAATGAAGGACTTGCGATTCCTTCTGCTCCAGTATCCTCCGGGTCAGCCTGACTTCCTGACTCGGTAATGCAGCGGGATGTAAAACTTTCGGACAGAATACGAAATCCGCGCGTGATTCGAATTAGGGGCATAGCTCGTTGCAAGTTCGACGTAAAGCTGGCAGAGCTCAGGCGAAAAATGCGACATACCTTAAGAAAGTTATTCTTTCTCTTTCTTTCTCTCCTCTCTCTCTCTCTCTCTCTCTCTCTCTCTCTCTCTCTCTCTATCTATCTATCTATCTATCTATCTATCTCTCTCTCTCTTGTCCCAAACTCTTTCGTGCATTTCTAGCAACAAATTGAAGAAAATTGGCGGGTTCGTTATTTACGATTGATCCGGAGAAAACGAAGCTAGGATACTCAGCTTTGCTTCCAAACTTTCGATTTCTTTCTTCCCTCTTCTATTTCTATTTATTTTCATTTTACGGTTCGACCGAGCATGAAATCCTACTAGATAACAGAAATACAACAGAGAAATAAATGAAGATGCCCATCTAAAAGACTTTACTACGAGAAAACGTCGTACTATGTTACTCCTAGTTACACCTGTTCCATGATATTTCCTTCAAGATATCTACGTTGAGATCCGATCGTTCTCATCTTCTCGAAGACAATCCTTTGAATTAGTTCGAATTAATTAGAGAAGAATCATCCGGCGAGACGACGATCTCAACCACTAAGATATCCACTACCTTTATCGATCATCCTAGTAGTCGGTGGCGTCTCGAGGTCGCCATTATACGACGAATTTTGGCAGTGTACTTCGTCCACAAAGTTACATAGTCCACTTCGATCGTACATAGTCACGATATACGTCTTAACTCGCCTAGCCAAAAGTCTCATCTTCGACTTTAAAAATCCGTCAAAGAGTGCGATCACTCTTCTTTTTTTTTTTCTTTCTTTCTGGAAAGAGATTTTTACTGGTAGAGATGACAATCTAAAACGTAAAATCATACTATGTAATGTATGTGAACTTTGAAAAACTTTTCCTCTGCATTCAGCCTGCAGTAATGTTACTAACATTCTAAGGCATATCATCCACCACCGTCCTTCTTCGAAAGCGTGATGTTTCGAAGGCTGACTCGTGCAGCTAGAACACCTAGAGTCCCGTAGGTATTGTTCTCGGAAGTGCTTGCACTCGGGTGTACTTCACACCAGAAACTATGTATTCTAGAGCAGTCGTCTGTATGGTACGATATCCCTTGCTCTGCCTTTTCTACTGCTAAAAAAGTAACGTGACTTTGCACAAACTAGTCTTACCTTTGAAAAGCTTCATTTTATCTATAGAGTCGATTAGATAGACAAAAATAGAAAACAGGAATAAAAATCAGAATCAACGTAAATACGTATATACGATGATATCAATAACTTTCGGAAACTCTAGAGTCTATTTTAGATCCAACCGAAGAACAAATTTTTCGAATATCCGAGACTTGATCGTCCACATCGACTTTAACTTTTACCGTAAAAGTTTCCTCACGAAAATTTTCTCTAGAGAGATAGAAAAAGAGAGAGGCAGAGAGAAAAAGAGAGAGAGAGAGAGAGAGAGAGAGAAAGAAAGAGAAAAAGACCGACCTCTCTTCCTTGGTAATTCGAAAATGAAAGGAGACTGACGACACCTAGGCTAAAATTAGATTTCCGGAGCCCGAGATCGATCGAGTTTACTCAGAAGAGAAAGAGAGGCAGAGGGAGGGCGGGAGAGAGAGAGAGAGAGAGAGAGAGAGAAATTCAGGGTGGCGTGTACGCGTATGGTCGGCCCCTCGGTTCAATCCCAAAAACTTTGACGATTATACAAATCGTGTCGATAAACCTACTTCGTGCCCGCGCAATTTCGTCCCAGGATTTCCGATGTAAATCGGTGCTCGTTTGTCCTCGACGACGACGACGACGACGACGACGACGACGACGACGACAACGTCTACTTCAGAATGGTTCGACCAATCAAGGCCGTACGTCAGTTTCAAGTAGTACAAACACACGGACGAAATTGTATACGTTTTTACATGGTAAATTTGCATGCCTCTGTGAATTGACTGCAATGGTTGAAAAATCGAGTCAAAAAACGTAACACCAGTTTGTATTTGCGGACAACTAATGGTTCAAATATCGTGTTCTTTTGAAATCAAACACGTTGTCCAATACGTTCTCGATACATTGCCTGTTTACGACAGGCCAATGCTTCCTCTTTGGCTTTTTAGCAAAGGAAAGAAAAACATTTTGCTCTCGAACTCATTTCCTTTTCTCGAATACTCCACTTCGATTCTCAATGACTCTCTTGCTCGAAAATAGCGCTACTCGTGTACTCCTACGATGAATGTATATATATCGTATCATTAGTGACTATAGCAGAGATTTGCTTTTTCCACGAAACGTTCTCGGACTCCCAGTGTGATTCGTTCGAGTCAGCGACGTTCCAATCCTTCGTTTCACTGCTTCTGAATCCGTCGTTTGCAATCGAAGCACAAAGCTAACTGCATGTACGAGAGTGAACATACTGTGTACACGTTGCTCCATGTACTATATACATGTTCTTGAAAGGGAAATTGAGAGAGAGAGAGAGAGAGAGAGATGAACATATAGACAGAAACTAAAGAGAAGAAAAAGAAGAAGAGAAGGAAAAAAGATATTTAATAAAAAGGATGGACTCTCTCTACTTATATACTATACATATATATATATATATATATATATATATATATATAATATCAACATACACGCAAACATAGAAACTTATACATCAAAATTACTAATAACGAGAGCTGACCGAATTATAAGAGAGAAAACAAGACAGACAGTCTTCGGAGTAAAAGTCTGACGTATAATTAACTCGGCATACGAAATGAAATTCCTGAGGGTTGTGGCTACGCCTACGTACGTCAGTAGAGGTAG
>NC_057687.1:4571350-4576350 GCF_014466175.1 Vespula pensylvanica | reverse complement strand
CATTCTCTATCTCTCATTTTTCCATTTTCTTCATTTTTTTCATATTTCCGATACATCCTTCGAAATTTTCATAGTAATACCAATGGGAAAACAAAATTTGAATACATCATGTGAGCCTTTTTTTTAATGAAAAATCTTCTACATTCTTCTGCACAATCTCTTATTTATTTTCACAATTATATTTTTAAATCTAACTCGAGTGCCAATTCCGCACATTTGTACATATATTTTTAACCTGCTGGACTACGTTACCACTACATTTATCTTTCCCCCTTTTTTCTTTCTTTCTTTCTTTCTTTCTTTTTTTCTTTACTTTTCTTTCTTTATTTCTTACTTTCTTCTATTTTTTTTCTTTCTTTTTTCTCTCTTTTTTAAGAGACATTATTACGTGCACCTTCAACTAACGTGCACAATTTTACATGAAATCTTTTTCTCTCTCGATTTTCTTCAGCTAGTTAGACTTGTACCTTTAGAAGTACGAAGTTTCGATGGTGTAGCTATTTTACAGACAAGATACTTCGGCCGTACCTTTTGTGAAGCGTTACAAAGCAATACGGGTATATATACTTTACTATATATATATATATATATATATATATATATATACATATATATATATATATATATCTACAACGTAGAACAATATCTACGTAAGAGAAATATATCCAATAAAACTTGTTACGAAAGTTTCTACTTCATTTAACGTGGCCGTTACGTCTACGTTATCTAATGAAAGTCGGCGTAACTTACAAAACGAGAGCAACGTTGGACATCTTTTAATTTCAATATTCCAGAAAATCGTACGAAAAGAAAGAACTTCTTTCTTATTAGAGGGCAATCAAAAAGAAACGTAAAAGATCACAATGAATATTTTGAACGTTAGAACACTGATAATAAAACTAGAAACTATGGTAGGCAAATGTATGCATATATATGTATATATATATGTGTGTGTGTGTGTGTATATATATATAATATGCATATATACGTTCGAACGCGCGAAAACGTTGATAAAAAAGGAAAAATATCTAGAAAGCAAAACTTTTTACTTTAGCAAGAAAGGGCCAGAAAGCTGAAAAATAAAACTTCTAAGAACGTTCGTCGTTTGTGTCTAGTAATCTTCTATACATATATCATTGAATGAAGAAGAAGAAGAACAAGAAGAAGAACAAGAAGAACAAGAAGAAGGAGAAAAAAGAAAAACGACAAAAGAGGGTAGGTACGAAAAGGAGAGCTAATGTCCACTTAGAGCGTTTCTAGCATGAATTTAGTCGTGGTGGAATATTGGCGCGCAGCAGGAGTGGCCGGTGCCAACGAAACTTCAAGTATCCTCGTTATTTAAGGGTGTAAGAGTTACGTACATTCGAGTTTCATCGTCGACATCAGCGAAGAAACCATTCGCCATAAACTGGAGGAAAAGTGGAAACTTCTTTCTACGGTTGAAGGAGAGTCGAAGCCAGAGAAAGAAAGAGAGACAAAGAGTGTGTGTGTGTGTGTGTGTGTGTGAGAGAGAGAGAGAGAGAGAGAAGATTAGAAAAAGAGAAGAGAGAGAGAGAGAGAGAGCGAGAGAAAGAGAGAAAGAGAAAATACGAAACGAAGAAAGCATCGTAAAACTCTAATATCGTTGCCCTCCGTTTCTTATTTCTGACCGCGTGTTATCTCGGCCGTGTTCATCTTCTCTTTCTCCCTCCTTTCCTCTTTCTTTTTTTTTGTTTCGTTTTTTCCTTTCCTTCCATCTTTCTTTCCCTCATTCGAGAGACTAGAATTACGTTGCTTTATTGGAGGATCGCGCGATCGTCAGGAAATTTCGAGTTTACTCCCGAATTTCTTGTTGATCTTTCACCTCTTCTCTCTCCTTCTTTCTCTCTGTCTATCTGTCTGTCTATCTGTCTGTTTGTCTGTCTGTCTCTCTCTCTCTCTCTCTCTCTCTCTCTCTCTTCCTGTCTCTCTCTTTCTCGATTTCTTTTTCTCTATTTCTCTTGGGTGCGGAACTGTGCCGAGTTATCGTACATTCGAGGGAATAAAAAGTTCGGTATAACCGCTAGATAAATCCAGTTAGCAGAGTGGTAAGTGATTCCGAATGGATAAGAATAAAGTATCACCGGAGCGAATTCGCGACCCGTCCAACGATTTATGATTGATCACGAGAAGAGAAAGAGAGAACGAGAGAGAGAGAGAGGAGGAGAGGGAGAGAGGGAGAGAGGGAGAAAGGGAGAGAGAGAGAGAAGTTCGTTCAGAGTTTTATCACGCTATTATCTACGATTAGCTAGCTCGTGAAATCGTACGACCGCGACTGCGTTTTCTCTCACGTAAGCTTCGTCGATGTAATCAATTTTCAGAAGAATTATTATACTACCTAATGCATACAAAAATCGTGGAGAGAAAATTAAAAAAAAAGAAAAGGAAGTGGGAGAAAAAAGAAAGTTACATTTAACATCGAGAAAATTTTTTTGGAGAACGGTTAACAAATCACTTTGGAGTTAAAAAAAAAAGGGAAGTAGGACGTCATCGGTAAAGATAAGTCCCGATAAAATTTCGATACTCTTCTCTCTCATTCTCTCTCTCTCTCTCTCTCTCTCTCTCTCTCTCTCTCTCTCTCTCTCTCTCCCTCTCATTCTCGTTTCTTTTACATCGAATATTATATCTCGCATACCAATCGATCTCATCTCCTTGAACGTCCCTATTTTAAAGCCGATTTTCATTCACGGTGCACCACTCGCGAGAAAACTCTTTGATAGTTCGCATAGCCACGATTTTCGGCGGCTTTCTTACTCTATTTTTTAACCTAATATGCTTCGAATCTACGAAGCTTTAGAATGATAAACGTAGCGATCGCTCGAATCGATCGTACATCTTCTAACATGGATAAAACGACGATTATTTATTTACTTATAAAAAGTAATTAAACGACCGTAATTTCGTCGGAAATAACAAGATTTTTAACAAAAATCTATCTACTGAATATTTTGTTGAGATCTTACGACAAAGAAAAAGGGAAAAGGAATTTAATCGGTACGAATAATCGCTTAACATTTTTATGCGATCGATGAACAACGATTATTGTTCTTCGATACGTTCGAACGTAATACAAAACATATTGGCCAATATCAACGTGAACAACGTCGATCGATATTGGTGCAATGTTTTCTACTACGATAAGAATCTCTCACAAGATTTTTACTACATCTCTAAACCCACATTTATATCGCGGGGCCAGTTACTGCTTTGCTTGCGAAATTTTTTCAATATTTTTCAACATATATACATATATATATATATAACAATATCTAACATTCTAATTCGCAATTTCTCTTCTCAGGTATTCTGTACATAAAATTGTATAATTAACAAAACTCACGTATTTTCCTTATTTTTCGTATAATAATTCTTGAGAATCGTAAGGAGGCAAAATAATTTTGCATGTT
The DNA here is from genome assembly GCF_014466175.1 of Vespula pensylvanica. Lineage (NCBI taxonomy): Eukaryota > Metazoa > Arthropoda > Insecta > Hymenoptera > Vespidae > Vespula > Vespula pensylvanica. The sequence continues at coordinate 4,572,925 of NC_057687.1, read as the reverse complement.
CTCTGTGTAGGTAACTTTTAAAGTGCAACAGGTAGTAAAAGTGAATCTTTCTTTATTTATATTTTTTTTCTTTCTTGCATCTTGCCGATCAAATGCTTGCCGATTAAATAATAACGACGAATCGATAAAAACGAGCGATACTCAATAAAAAGAACGAAATTGAAAGAACAGATTCGAAAAATCCATCAAATCAAATATTTGCATGCATTGAAAGTAAAAAAAAAAAAAAAGAAAGAAGAAAAAAAAAGTTGGAAAAAACTAGTCGGACATCGTCCATCTACGTACGTCTTATCTAAAGAGATAAGAAATCGGTTCCTTCTAACAAACGAACTTCCGGTGATTTTTGCTTCGTCAAATCGGTGTTCCCGATAAAGAGAAGAAAGAAAAAGAAGAAAGGATCGGTTTTTTCTAAGGAATCTTACCAGTAGAAACGAACTGACACTCTGTAAAAAGTGGGAATAACGTCCGTCGGGCAATAAAGAGATAATGCCGAGCTTTGTGAAAAGAAGGGGACAGTCCCTTCGTGGTAAGTTCTTAACGGGACGTCCAGCCGTTCTGAGAGGAGCTTCCATCCCCCAGAACGAGGCAATTACAGAGCCGTGGTTTACCGGTCGCGTTTACACCCGTAGCTTGCTTCTCCGTATAGGTTAAGCCCCAGTGCGATCGTAAACTTAGCTGACGCGGTCCAACCTCTTTGGTATTGCCGTTCGATATCTCGAGCTCGCGTCGTCGTAGTCGTGGTCTTCGTCATAGTCGTCGTCGTCGTCGTCGTCGTCGTTGTCGTCGTCGTCGTCGTCGTCTCTAGCCTCGACCATCGTCGTGAAAACTCGCTTGACCCCCTTCGTAGTATCAGTAAAAGGAGAAGTGCAAGAAAGAGGAAGATCGAGGGATGGGTCAGGGATAGAATGAAGAGGGAGGGGAGAATGGAAGGGGCTGAGATAGCTGTCAGATCCATTGCATCGGAAGAAATATCTATTTTCGCGTATATCCACGTGAATCCCTGGTGGACACACTGTGACAATTTTTCTACCTTTTTCATATTAAATATAGAAACAAGATGGGAGAAAAAGGAGTGGAAAAGTATTACATCGAATTCGCAGGAATCAAAGTATCATCGTCTTTCTCTCCTCTCACCCCTTCTTCTTCTTCTTCTTCTTCTTCTTCTTCTTCTTCTTCTATCCCTCGTGCCTGTCTAGTCGAAACAAGCTCGTAGTAAATCGGAACGGAAATCGATCGATCGATTCATCCAATGGTGTACGACACGATCGCGTCCATTATGCGATTAATATCAAGGCACATATTAATTCGCTTTTGAATAACGTTATTAATGACCGAAGTGCGGAAGCACGACGACGTACGATTAAATCGGTCGAGAGTAGTAGGGGTGGTAGTAGTAGTAGTAGTGGTAGTATTAGTAGTAGTGTAGTAGTAGTAATAGTAGTAGTAATAGTAGTAGTAGTAGTAGTAGTAGTAGTAGTAGTAGTAGTAGTAGTAGTAGTAGTAGTAGTAATTCTCGTTCGAATAACACCGCGCTCAGTAGCCGTAACACACGACGAAGATTATTAATCTAGCTCT